>NC_080632.1:36224311-36514311 GCF_027887145.1 Ammospiza caudacuta
CTTAAGGGAAAACATTGGGTTTTTTTGCATTACTTTTTAGCTGTGTGGGACCAGATCTGCTGTGGTTAATTTCTTTGTTCTTTACTATTTGAAAGGTGTATTGTATCTGCTTCAACCAGCTTCTTAAAAAAAAAAAAAAAAAAAACAACCAAAAAACTACTTTTGATCTTTTGGGGGAGGGAAAGGAAAGGCTAGCTTTGTCATTTTTTTCCACCCTTTCTTGCTCTCGATCCTGCTTAAGACTCTTAGCAGTGGGCAACAAGAGAGAGGGGTGTAAGAGATGAAATGAGTGTGTGACTTTCTAGTTTTATTTCAAAAGAAGTTGGATCATGTCTTTTTTCCCCTCTTGGGTAAGAGTTTCTTTCGGGATAGAAGCTAACTTCTGCAATTCTTTTCTGACTAGTATTTAGAAAATAATCAGGCCAACTTTTATGTTTTATTTGTAAGTTAATATTGAATGCATTTAATTGCTTGCTTTCTCGCTTTTTCTTTTTTTTTTCTTTTCTTTGGATTTGCTAATCCTGTGTGGTAGGCAAGTGTCAGATATAACATGCTGTACATGACAGCATTGTTGAGAAAAAACAGAGAAAGACAGGGAAAGGGCCACAGCCTTTTTTTTCCTCCCAATTCACTCTAATCATTGTGCTACTTAGAGAGAATGTGCGTGTGTGTGTATCTGTGTATCTGTAGACTGAAGGTTAGTGCAGGATGTCATTTGGTGCCTGACAGAGGAGCAGTGCAGTTGACTCTTTGCTCTGCTATCCAATGACATCCAGTGGCTGAGAGTTTGAAGCTGATGGTTGGGTCTCCTTAGTGCTGCATGCACACCTGACAGGCAGCTGTTAAACTGAGCAAAGGCGAGCTTGGGGAGTCACAATCTATGCATAAATGATAGGGGTCTCTCTGCTGAAGGTGCGAAAGAAGCTCTGACCCTCTCCCCTGAATCCCCCCTTCCCAAATGAAATGCACAGTGCAGCTAGCTTCTTAACTACACTACACTCCTGCTACTCGCTGCCAAGAGGCTCAAAAAATCCACCTTCACTTTTCAGTCAGAAGAGGCAGAAGTGGATGTGAGAGACAGACACACACAGAGACACAGAGAGCGAAAGAGGCAAGAGACTTGACTTTAAGAGACTCCTGCACTGACAACTCCATGCAGTTCGGAACAAGAACGGCAGCGACCGACTCTGGTTTCATGGGGACATGGCAGAACACTGACACTAACCTCTTATTCAGAATGTCCCAACAGGTACGTTACTTTCGTTTATTTTAAAACATGGATTTTTTGTGCTTTTTTCCTCCCTCCTTTTTCTCTTTCTTTCCACGTTTCATTTTTGTTTCATTCATCACTACATAGTTAGCCTCTGAACTGTCATAACTATGTCATTGGAATGTGCATGGTTACTTCATTTCTTCCCTAAGGGCTCCTTTTTAAAAGAAGAAAAAAATATTAAAGCCTTAAGTAAAAGCAGAGCATTTGTTTTCAAGTTTCCAAATGGAGCTTTGCTCTGAGTAAGATTGTTTTTCTTTCTTTCTTTGCTTTTGTTTTGTTCCAGCATTTTCCCCTTTGCTATCCCCCCGTCCCATAAATAAAAGTATCTGCTATCCCAGGAAAACTCCTTTTTCTTCCTGAGTGCATAAGCCCCCAAAATCAAACTGATACTAAATTCAGGGGGCCCCTCAGAACGGCATAATCGACTTCATGTGGCAGAACACAGTTTTATTCGGGGGAAGGAGCGGCGAGCTGTCCTGCTGGAGCTGCTGCCAGCACGGAGCTGAGGGTCGTTAGAGGAGACAGTTTCAGTGCTCGGGTCTCTCCTCTCCCGCTGCCTCTCCCCGCTCGCTCCCTCTCTCGCTCCCCCTCTCTCTGCCGAGCGGAGCCTTGGCGTCCTCCCCAGAGCTGCTCCTTCACCGGGGGCCGCGTTTAAGGCAGCTTGGTATGCCGGTTCTGACGGGAAAGCGAAAATGTTACTGCAAGGCCAGTTATAACTGATAATTAATCACAGGAGCCAGTGTCTCTGTACCATGCACTTGGTGATACGCGCCTTGTGTGTTACAGTAAATTTTGCACAATTGCTTGGCTCTTCTGGGTGAAGGGGAAGGGAAAAGGGATTAAAAAAAAGGGGGGGGGGGGGGGAAGGAGAGAAGAAAAAAAAAAAGAAAAAAGACAGGGACAAACTTTTAGCTTGGATGGGGCTCAAGCAGGGGAGGGAAGTTCAACCTGGAGGTTTTTAACAGGGTGACTCCCTACCAGGAGATGTTTTGCCCTTCTGAAAACTAGTTTCCAATTATGGTCTGACGCTGATGGATAATAATTGAAATATTGTGTTAGCCAGAAGAGGAGTTAATACATTTTTGTAGTAATATTTGACTTTCTTTTAATGCTGGATACAAAATTGAATTAATTAATTTACCTGAGAGGCGTTGTACAGTAAGAAAAGAGAAGGAAAGTAAATAGGTTTTTCTAGTTTAAAGGAACAAAGCATGCCTGAATACTGACCATAAAACAATATTTTAATATTAAAAAAAAAAAAACAAAAAACTTTAAATCCAAGAAAAACTCCAAAGCAGTTAGTTTTTAACCAATAGCGGTTGTCTATGGGTGACCATTTAAGCAGTATAGCTCAGGACAGGATGAAGGCATTTGAATAAGGAATATTTGGACATATCCTGTAGAGGGACCCTGATTACTGCTGATACAGTATGCTGGTATAGAATGTAATCAACGTAAGGCAAATAAGCAACTCTGTTCAATTTCCCATTCTTGAAAGCAAGAAAGTTCATTTCCTGGTAGAGATGCACATTTCAAAAACACTGCTTGGCACTAGGAAGTGTGAATTGCTACAAACACTGCTTACAAACATTATCAGCTCTATGCCTGTCTGTGATACATAACATGTTTGGTTTCACTGATATTAGGCAATGGCATGGCAAGCAGTTATCCTAATTACCTGCTGTATTCTTTTAGCAAGAAGTCGGATTAAATTTTAGGGGTGGAGGATAGGTTATTTACATTTCAGCCACAAAAGAGTTAACATAACTAGATCCAGATAACAATCAATTGATAAATGATGATTGAACCACATAGATAGCACTAGATTGCCTGTTTAGTATTAGATCTTTTTCAACAGATTTAGACTGTGTGGTCTTTTAAATACCAGAAAATGTTCAACACTGACAAAGAAAGGAAACAAAACTAAATAGAAGAGCATCACAATGTGTAAGAGGGTAAAATAATTTGAGACAACTAGCTTATTAAACCAGACCAAACATGTATGCACTCAAGCTAGGCTATTTATGGTTGCCATTTTTCTTTTTAAGTAATATTTTTATGTACTAATTCTTGAATATTAACTGGATTTTGTACATTATTGAACATGAATGCTCATATATTCTGTATAGAAAGTAAGTAATGTACTAAGTGACTAAATGTGTGGTGGATGCTGCATCAGTGTGAATTGGCATACATACACAGTAGCACTGAAAAGGTGGTAACATCGAACAGATTTATTTCTTAAAAGTCTGCTCATGACACGTTTGTATACTTGTTAATCTCCTGTCATATTTTGTTTGTTTGTTTATCATGTGCTAAACAGATCCAGTGCAAATATGCTTTCATCATGCTTTTAAAAGGAGGGTAAATTATTTTGCTAAATGCATTTCTCCCCTCTTTAATGATAGCATTTTTGCCTATAATTTCTGATTTGTTGGGACTGTTGTAACTTGCTGTATTGCACATACAGTGTGCAAGTGCAGTTGCAAATTTGTGTCTAACTGCCAGTGTTTCTTTGTAAATCACTAAAATTTTGAATATTGTTTTCTATTATCTATTTTCATTCATTTGCTAGTCAATTATTTTCAGTCCATCTTCTGGAAACGTAAGTATTTTTTCAACTTTTCCGATGCTTTGACAAAAATTGTTTTCACAAGTACAAATAAGATGAAGTTATGAAATGTGTATAAGTTGCAAGCAAAGTTTGGCATGGTTTGAAAGAACTGTTTAGTGAAACTTTTCCAGCTATACACAGTAATGCTAGGGACATTTGTCTTTAAAATTTCTAAGTGTAATGCTGCTTTTCCACATATTTTTAGAAGCAAACAAACTCTGAGCACCATTACTTTTCCTTGGAACTGTAACTTAATCTCAAGCAGGTTTTTAGTGGAAAAATTGAAGCATAGCAAGAAGACTTATTTAGAATAAAACAAAACCTTTCAATCCCTCCCTCCTCTTACCTCTCAACTCACACTGCATTGCTATTTGCATAATATAGGAGTGAATAACTTTCTTCAGAATAAAATCAACTTCATTGTGATATGTGTCTTAGAAAACTTAGGATGGATTGTACAAGTTTGGCTATTAAAAACAAGTGTGATGGTACTTACTTTTGGACTATTTTCGTTCGCCAATGAAAGCATAAAAAATGGTATGTCCACATTCCAGAGCAAATTTAGATTTTGGTGGGGTGAGAGGGGAAAGGGAATACTATCCTAAATTACCTGTGAGAAGTTTATGACATGGCCACTTGACTGCATTGTTTTGCCTATGTACCTTTTGTCAATGTAAAAGTCTGTGATTTGCTTGAAAGGGGTCATCCCTTCTGTATACAGAAGAATGTCTGATAACCTCAAAGGGCGTAAATCTTAACTTTTAAAAAGGAGTGCTTCTTTGGGTCACTTTGATCAGTGACAGGTCGAGAATGAGCAGAAACCCTTGGCTCCTTTTCCATGCTCGTCTGGTTAGGTCCAGGGCACGCACTGCCCATTCGAGTTCTGGCAAGGAGTTGTTAACAACAGAAAAGAAGGTCTGGGCTTGATTGATTAAAAAAAGAAAAAACAGGCTTTTGTGATTGTCTGCTTTCATAAATGTTTTGTGCATTGGTCAGAATAAGAAATGCCATTTTTCTTCATCCACTTACCTTAAGGGCTGTAATGTTCTAAAATACTTAAAAGTCATTTCAGAAATGACACTGTAAGAGAAATGGCTGTAACCCACAGTGACACAAAATGCCAGAACCATCCACCTTTTTGTTGAGAAAAAAGTATGCTTAATCCATTTCAGATAAAAAGGTAATAGCCTTTCCAGAAGCTATTTTCAACATGAGAGTGAAAAAGCAGTATACAGAATTATAAATGGATCTGTGCATCATTATGTTGTAATTTAGGATTCACTCAATGATGTAACAAAATTAACAACATAATTTCATTGTGTAACTGTATCTTATTAAAGAACAACTGTCTGACATTCTCTTACAGTTGCTTTATTTAACTTCATGCAAATATTATTAGTAGTGACATTTCTCTATTGTACATTAGATTCTCTCATTAGCATGATGTGTTAGTTATCACCAGAGAAATCACTTCTAGATAGGTGAGCGAGAAGCCAAGAAAACGAAAAATTAAATCAATGATGTATATTAATATAGACGCATCTGTTCACAAGAGATATGGTACAGTAAATTCAGCTTTTTTTCCTTGCATAAATGCATGCTTATTCCAAGGAAAACTAAATAATACTTATAATATTTGGCGTATGCGCTTATATTACTAGAAATATTAAATTGCAGACAACGTGCACTGCCTGTTTTGAGCTGTGCTGTATTCTTGCATCTGATAGTTCCTAGCATTGATGTAGGCATAGGCACATAAACTGTTTATTGAACCTGTATTTAAAAATAGGAGAGTAGTGTAATGTCTAATGAATTGAAGGTGAAAGTTTTTTAAATGTTTCTGGGTTGCTGATCATAGAGGTTGTATGCAATTTTAACATTTATTAAGTAATTAACTGTTTTACTGTAGCATATAACTACGTACATGTGAAAAGAGTTCAAACTTAATTTGACAACAGGCTGTAATACCATACATTGATTTACTATGAAAATTTTGAGAGGAAGATTGGCTTTGGTAAAACGCGTTTCATAGCTTGAAGTAGCTAACAATCACCTGTGTAAATAAGAATCAGCAAATATAATAATGTTATAATTTTATATATATATATATCTCATATCTAAAGAATCTCACATTCTAAAGATTAGCTGAGCCCCGGTGGGGTTTTCTCCTTTTTTATGCTGTTTGTGATTAAGTTCATGTGCTAATATGAATTTAGAAGATTTATCAGTTACATTGTCTTATTTCAGACACTTGCTTTTAATTTTTTTGGGTATTTTGGTAAAGTGTGGTTTAAACATGTACTTGTCCTTTTATCAAATAAAAAATATTTGCCTCAAGAATTTCTTGCTGTTTCCAATGTACCTCAGAATAGAAACATTGGGAGATATTGTACCTGACAAAAATGCAGGATGTTTTGTGTAGCATAGACAACTAGACATACAATTACATGCAATGATAGATACATAGCTATGTGCATGATACATGATCAAAAATAAAAATCCATTGCAACAGCTTCTCTCACTGTGTTCAGTATTTTAAGGAGAACTAAAATACAGCACATTGTTTCCTATTCTTTTCTATACATGTTAATCTTGAACATATACACATACAGTGTTTGAACATATTTGAGCCATTCTGTATCTGTTGATGTGCTAACACTGTCAGGGCTTTGAGATATGTATGCACAAAACTGTAAAATCTGCATGAATCATTGAAACATATTAAATCACATGCTTAAATATATATTGTGCAATAAGTACCAGTGTTTAACAATTTAAAATACACAATTTCATATTTTTAATTTTTATTTTAGTAGTTATTTATTCATGTATAGTTTTATAGGGATTTGATTAATGTAGTGACGGAACAGATTTGGTATAAAACAGCAGCAGAGTCTCCTGCTCTTGTGTCAGGGTTAAGAGCCAAGGCAAATCTTCCCTAACTAATTAGATGCTGAGTAAGGCATCTTAGTGAAGTTGGGGCAAAAGTGAATGGGTCACAGCTGAGGCAAGATTGCAAGGACTGTAGTGATAGTGAAAGCATTCGCATTTGCCAGGTCATTGTGACACTGTGCTGATTGCTAAGGAACACCCTGTTCACTGATACAGAACTGCCGTCATAAAGTAGAATCAGAAACAAAAGCTTTAAAGAGCATTTGCTTCTTACTAGAAATGCTCAAAACCTGTGCTGTGTGTAGCTTCCTTCGCTCAGTTATTTTTCTTGAACAATAGTGCTTGTGCTATTGTAAGAGGATTTGCTTTGTAGACTAATGTTTCTTCACAGTTTAAAAGAATTTCCAAACTTGGGGCTCCTAGTATACCCAGGAGGTGATGAATCATGCTGGCTCAAACAGGAGAAGACTGAAACAGAGAAGAGGGAGAAAGGGAGAATTCCACTGTTACTGTCTCAATCGTTTAGTTCAGAAAGAGAACCAGTAATGCAGCTTTTTGCTATGATTTAGAGAGTGTAAAGGCAAAATTTCAGCATCTAGAGAAACTCTAATCAAGGGGTTTATTTTATGCCCAGCTCACCTGAAGAAAAGAGTAAACTTAAAAAGTATTTTTATATAATGAATTTCTGTGTGTTTATGTGCAGTTTTTCAGTGAGTTAAAATGTATTCTTTAGTTTAACATCAGTCTGTGTAACAAATGTCCAAGATAAGAGACTGTACATCAGCCAATGGACAGGCATCTGTTGCTTTACTCTTCACCCCACTCATTATCGTAATGCCCTAATACCTCCTTTCCTTTATTGAAATATTTGACAACTGTTTTCTAAATTATTTTTGTTCACTGACAGAGAAAACAGTGCCACTTACATGACTGTGTCACACAATATTTTGTCACAGAAAGGCCGTCTCTTTTGGAGGGTGGGGAGGTGAGCATCTCAGAATTGCTTTGATCAGTGTGAACTTGCCAACAGTATACCATTGATGCTATTCTGACTCTCTCGGGAAGCCACTGCATCCCCATCCTCTACTAATGATGCGTATCTGTGCACTTGTGCAAAGGAAAGGAGAGTGTCATCTGCCACTTAGAGAACATGGGAGTTTAGAAAAGAAAATGTCATGATTACGATCGTGCTGTTCCCTCCCATGCACCACACAGAACTCAGCAATCTGCTCTTACAAAATGAATAATAAGCGGTACCTGGAGAAGTTTTATGGGAAGTGAGAAAATTGATTCTGAGCTTGTCATTGAAGTTGAAATGTTCTGTAACTGGCAGGTAAACTTACTGTACTATTTGAGGTGGTGTTTATCTGAAAATGGACCACAAAACAAATACACCAGTAGAGATTTGTGCTGCAGTCTGCCTACCTGTGGGATCTGGAATATTTCTCTTATAAAAGAATTTGAGTGACATGGTAAATGCCTGTCTATTTTTTGTGATACCTACTGCAATTAATGTTGAAAACAGTGCTTTAATTGTTCTTTTCTTCAGTAATTTTTAACAACCCAGGGAACAGCAAGACACACCTATTGAACACAAATTGTTTGTTTGTGGTATTTCTTTTCAAACTTTATTTTACCAGAATTCTAGGGAAAGAGATAGATTATCTGAATCTCATCATGTGTATTTTCTCCATGCATTATTTAATGTATTCCTTAAAGATTGGTGTCTTTAAAATGCAATCTTCTAGCTTTGAAAAGTTTAGTTCTTTTCATCTGAACAATTCAACACTTGGTGTACTAGTAAGAGGAAATCAGAATATAAAGGATCACATCCTCACTGTGACCCAAGCATGTGTTTTCCATTCATGTCATTGAAGGCTCTGTCATGCATCAAGGACAACATATAGTTTAGGTACAGAATCACAGATAGCAGTGTGCTAGCCTTCAGAGCAAGCTGTAAGTGGAGCTCAATTCTATAAACCTTCTGTACATGTGTAACTTTTATGGAGCTAAATGTGCAGGTATTTTGCAAGACAAGATTCTGTGGTGGTAGAGAAGGTTGCTCTTGTGTATTTAAATCTCTTCTTTTACTTAGACACCAAGGAAAGGAACAAAATTAAAAAAAAAAAAAAAAAGAGCAATTGCACTTTCTTAAGGAAATCTAAACCTGCTTTCCTGGTTTATTAAAATCCAGAAATTAAACAAGGTTCTCTGTTAAAGTTGGGTCAGGTGTGAGCTTTTAGACATTATGGGCTTCTGTATGGCTTTATGTCTCTTACTGAAAGCTTAGGTTCTTTGTGTGTTACCTTGGAAGCTACCAGTGCAAAATTATGGTTGCTCTCTGTTTATCTGTGAACTTTTGCATTTTTCCAACCGGAAATCACAGAATGAAATTTGGGCAGGATAATTCAACATGAAAAAAAATTGGAGAAGAAATGTTTACAGGACTCTTTGCTAACTGAAATTGCAAACTTTTCCAAAGAAAAAATAGCAACAATAAAGGGTGATTTAATCTATAAGGTAGCATTTTGACAGGAATTATTCTAGTTTACATAAAAATTTGGCTTCCCAAAGTGTTCTTTCTTCTCTGTTTTCTCATTAGAAATATATACGTGTAAAAACAAACCAGAAGATGTTATTGTCAGATCTTTTTATGCAGATTGATTTTCTTTTAGCATATTCATTGCCCTTTGCTTGCACAGAATGCAAAACCTTGTGTACTGTACTGCAGTTTTATTGCTGCTTTCAGAGGGATGTCTTGTGAGATGTTACGGCTCCTGCGGAAGTACAACGGCAAAATGTCATTTTATGATAGATCATTATTGATACCCTTTATTTATTTATGTCTTTCCTCATTTTTCTTTCCCTGCAGTTTTTCTTTCTCTGTGTCTATATCTGAATATGTATTAAAAGAAGACCTCTTCTTGCTAGTAATTGAATAATTAAAGCAATCTTGATTATAAGGGTCTGTAGGAAGACATAAGGGGCAGAGAGGAGAAGCATCACTTCCAAGGATGGGTTGATGTAAATGCTGACATGGAGAGTTCAGTGTTGTTTTACTTTAGTATGTCTGTATGCAAAAAACATGGTATAAATGTGTGATGCTGGATTATCACATGGAAGGTGGTGAAAAGCATTTCAATTTGATCTCTACTTTGTACAATTTCTTAGCCAAGGCATTGCTAATGTTTGAAAAAAAAAAACCTCTTTGTATTTTTATTCTCAATATATCAAATATGTTTATTTTACAAAGAAAATATCAAGAAAAATGGGAAAATTAAACTCATGCAATACTTGAATACTATTTTTTTCCACACAGACCTAGTAGACAAAAATAAATCAGAGTGGACTTCAGTGAGTTATTCAAAAGCAAATTAAGCTGTTCAAATCAAACCTACAAACCTCTATCACTGTGTTCAGACTTAGTTCTTAATTAAAAATGTGCCTTTTCTTTCTTGCAGGAATTCTCTAAAAATTTTATGGCAATCTGTAAAGTGCAATTCATAGGAAAACAGTCTCCTCGGAAGTGGTAGCAGCAGTTTTTCTGAGTAGTGGATGTGTTTTCACACTTCGTATCATAACTTTTTTTAGTAGCTGTTTGTTCCCTGAACAGTTTACTTTTTAAAATACATAAATTTGATAAGAACATCTGAAATAGATGTCTTGGGGAGGGGGGAGGTAAAAACTAATGAAGACTATGCAAGGAAAAAATAATTGCTTCCAGCTGGCTTTATATAATAAAACTACTATTAAAATGAGGAGCTCCATTAGCAAGGCTTTAATTATATATTTTCTTACATTTCTAAATAAACAGTATAGTCTTTAAAAAAATAACACTTAAATGAGTAAAGTGTGACAGCTCTCGCAGTAGCCAGGGAAAAATATTAAGAAGTACCAACTCATGTACCCTGCCTTAATGCCCCACAGCAGTTGACATTGTTGGAATGCCTCCTGCAGCTGGTGGCATATGACTGTCATTTGCAGGCAGGATATACGGAGAGTTTACACAATGGAGGCATTCATGAAAGTGTTCCTCATCTGGGACTCCTGCAAGCTCTCATTTTATTGACCCTGTCAGAATTTAACTGGTAGGCTGTCAAATTATGTGTTGCTTTATCTAATATTAGTTTTTCTTTTAAATTAGAATGTGCAGAAGAAAGGATTGTGGAAAACAGGTATGAAAAGTAAAACCAGCTTCTGGGTTACTGTGACTAAAACAGGAAAAACATAACTGTGTAAAAACTCTATCATTTGTTCTGAAAATTGTAGGGATTCTGTATCTTGCTCATGATTAAATAATGTTGCTTATTTATAGATTTTTTTCAGGATTTGGAGTAGAGTGGGGGTCTTTTACCTTTCAAAGCCTTGAACAGAAATCTGTTTTCTGAATTACTGTTCCTCAAGTGTAACTCAAACATTGGTGTACAAACAGTTTTATGAAACAGCTCATTTTAATTGCTCATGTTCTTAAAGATGGCAGGAAAAGTGCTCTTTCTACAAACTTCTCCAGAAAGAGATTTATTCATATGCTTTTCTGCATCTTCATGCAGAATGGCATAAAGAAATGCCCAGCGAGAGCTACCCATTAGCAGTTTTGATTACGTTCTGTAAACAATGTAATAATCTGAAAGTTGATGGATGATTTTAAATATGTTATTTATATCACAGATTGGCTGCTTATTAATTCAGTGGTGTTGAGACATGACCTCTCCAAAGCCATAATTTGCATAAAAAAAAATAGAATGTATGCACAGCTTCATTGATATCTGGGAGAGAACTAGTTACAGCAGCAGACAGCACACCAAAACATTGGCTTCATGCAGATGGAGCATACTGCAAAGGAAGTACCTTACACAGTGAGTTACTCATTTTAATAGAGCCTCCTATCCGCTAGTCCATTGTTAATGCAATGTTGAAGTTCAGTTTAGGGTGGGGAGGGGAAGAGAGAGAAAGGGAATGAGTGTATGGTCAGATCAGAAGAAAATATATTTTAACCTGGAGTCTCTCAATGACTTGCTTTCTGCTAGGAAAAAAGCCCTCAACTCACCCTATATATTTTTTTTTTTTCATGTATAGAAATAAGGGACATCTGTCTGTCTGACATGGGATCTCATTGTGATACATTTTACTTACAGCATTTTTTTTATAATTGTACTATTTTTTAAAAAAAGTTGGATTTTTACTGTAATAGTGACAGCTGAATAGTAAACACTGTTTTAAATTTGTAAAATGTGTATGACTGGCTGTATTTGCTTCTAGTGTATAATATCCACTGTATTCGTACTTTGATTTCCTCCTCCTATAAAACAAAATAATTTTGTCACAAAAGACAAAAATCATCTAAATAGAATGTTATTATACTATTTCAAAAGACCTCTTAAAATATTGCTTGGGAATCTACTGAGATTTTGATTTTTCTCTGCAGGGATAAATAAGAAATACAACTGAAACATTTCTATTTAGTTGAAAATGTGGGGGGTTTTAACCTTTAGATACAGCATTCTGAAGACATTGTTTCCCCTAAATATTACAAAAAATTGTTTGTATAAGCTGCAATATTAAATTAGTGCTTAGATAATTTATTTACAAGATAATTTATTTACAAGAACTTGACAAATGTATAGTGTCTCTCATGAGTGAATTTTCATTCAAAGGAAAATGGTACTTCTCCAGTTTTGGCATTGTAATTATTGTAAAGTGGCATTTTTTGTTTTCTTTTTGTTAAAAATTGAGAAAAAATAAAGCTGGTACACATGCTAATGTATTTTTTTTAATGAGGGTAGTTTCATTAGTGGCTTTCCAGTCTGATTGTCTAAGAAGTGATGCAAAAGCTGGGGTTTAGAACATGGGTGAGAATATGGAAAATATTCAGACAATAATAAACATGGCTAGTATTTTTTCAACATTGTCAGACCCATCTGAAAATTTATTTAAAATAATTTCTATCTATTATCTTGTGGTGAAAGCTTCATTGAGTTAGTCACCCTGTCAGTACACAATTATAGGTGAAACCCCAGGTATCTCAAAATTTTCTGCTTATGCAAAGGTTTTCTGTGGAAAACCAATTCTTGACAACACTAGAAGATTGTAATTTTAAGTGCCTAGTTCTTTTCTTGTTAAAATCAATTCAAGTATACTTCTATAATCACAGAATTGTTGTGAGGGTTTTGCCCACTGTCTTTCCTCAAGAAAAACATAATTCAGGTTTTGCTTCTTCTGTGATGGAGCATGTTAAATATTGAATGAAGAAATAATTGTAGAAGTAAAATTTGGGGAACAAATTAGAGCATTGTACTCTAGTTTCAGATAATGTGTTATTTGTAAAAGCATGACCTTTAAAGTCTAGATTCTTCAAATTTTTAATTATACACTTACAAGAGACTGTGTGGTATATCTAGTTTAAAAAAACAATCCTCTGATAACTCAGTGCTCAATAGCTCTGATAGTTAATACATTTTAAAAATTTAAAGTGCCATTTTAATCTTGCATAAAAATGTATGGTTTCTTAATCTATTTCTTCATTTATGAAATCTTTCAGAAGGCAGTGGAAGAAAATTATTTAACTCATAGCATAGACAGCAATGATGTTAAAAAGGAAAACATCACAAACCCCCGAAACAAAACTCATCCAAATTTAAATATCTTTAGTTGATATTTATGTAACTGTTGCATGAAAGGACTTAGACATAAAATTATGTCTTTCTCCACATGCTTATTTTATTTTACTAATTTTATTGCTTTGGTTTAATGCTGAGGATAAAAAAAATCAGGTGTGAAAATGTTAAAGCAATTCCATCCATAAGCAGTTTTATAAAGAGGAAGTTGAAATTTGGTTTTCTACAAACAAACCCAAATAAATCATGATTCCTATGATTTTTAAATTTATGTTTTTAATGGCTTTTGTAATGATACCAAACTTAAATAAAACTTTTCTAACATGTAAAGTTAATGAAATACCTAAATTTTTAAATGCATAAGTAACACTTTAAAAAGGGGACAGATTTTAAATGATTGTGTGTTTTGTTTTTTTTCCTGAGCCTGTCCTTTTTATACCACATCCCTATCCCTTCCAAAATTCAGCAGTGGTCAGGTGTGGCATTTTTTTTTTTTTACTGACTTACATATGCATGTTTATACACCTACAAACTGTAAAAAGAAAACTGGCTAAATGTGGCTTCAGGGAAAAGAAAGGAGTGGTGGGCGCAGATACCAGCTGGAGCTTGATGCATGTGTTCTCTTCTGTGGCACCGTTTTGTTGTTGATGTGGGAATGTAGCTAAACAGTGGCTACAGATGCTCCACTAAATAAGGATCCACATAAATTCCAGCTGTGAACTCGTGATTCATCCTTCCCTGCACAAAAGATATGTTTCCATATGTCCCATTATGTTCCATATTTGATTTTTATCACACACTGTGTGCCAGTCTGAATCTCGACTGCATGCTTTTTCTGAATTCTGTAACCCTTTCTTTCTTTCTTTCTTTCTTCTTTGAATTAATTATAACACACTCTAGTCTCCATGCAAAAATCCACATTGCAATCATACAGTATCGTTGCAAATATTTTTTTAACTAGTAAAGTATGTAAATAATGTATTCATATAACCACTGTAGCACTGAGACTGGACATATCTAAAAACATTATACTTTCCGCTTGGAAATTTCTCCAGAAGCTAACTCTGCGATGCTTACAACAATCAGAGTTCTAAATAATTCAATCTTAAAATTTGTCTGTATCTTGCTTTACCTACTATAAATGCACTTTTCTTATATTATCTTTAATAATTTCAGGTAGCTAACATACATAGCCTCTTTATATTTTTAAGCATGTAATTGATTCATAAGGAATTTCATGCTCTTTGAGACTCACTGAAAAGAATGGCAAAACCATCAGTGGTGCCACAGAACCAAATAAAATATGTAAATACATAATATTTTAAAAATATTGTTCTTATTCATGATGTTCTTCAGATTAGAATTCAGGGTATTTTTTCTTCTGCTACCATATTGTAGATATGGAAATTGGCTTCTAGAAATTTAGGTATCCAGGCCCCAAGAGTATAGAAATTCCTGTAGTTTAAAATACTGAAAAACAAAGTGAGGGTTTGAAAATGCTAGCTGAATTTCAGTGTAGGCTTTTGGGTCAACTTACTATAACTATATAGTTACAGGAAACATGTTCCCAGAATTCTGCTTGGACTGAAATATGTTTGCTGGTCACCTCTATAAGGAACAGTACCGCAAGAGCTTTGCACTAAGTTTTATTTGTGGTAGTCATTGACTACCATGAAACCACTCAAAATGTGAGGCAGAAGTCAGCATTATTTGCTAGATAGATGTGGTCTAGAAAGTCACTATCTTTGTAAGATAAAACCTTGCTGTAATTATTAAAGTCATTATTAAAGCACTAAATTTGGTCATTGGTTTTTGCAAGTTGTCGCAGCCAATGCTTTTAGCTCCAGAAAAATTCTAAAATTACATATCTGGAACTGGATGAAATGATCTCCATCTTCTGAAGTGAAGTTACTGTGCAGATGCTACAGCAGTGCTGTAATTTCCATACAATCAATTACAGCACACTTGCTCATATAGATAGCTGATATTCTGTTGACTGAAGAAAAGTGTTATGAGAGTACAGTTTTCTGAAACAAGGTGTATCAACGCAAATACTGATATATGCTGTGAGCAAGCACCATTTAACGGTGGGCAGAATTTGATGTCCAATGCCTTTTTGTTTATTGTGTTCAGGGAAAGATAAGTTCTGTTCATAATTGAAAATCTTGAGGCAAGCCAGGTATCAGCATTATACCAACTCTTTTAAAAGGAATGGATAGTTAATTAGTTTGTATTTTAAACTGAATTTGTTTGTATTAGAGATTTCAATAGGAATGAAAGGGAGAATATCTAAATAAAATGATGAATAAGTGGGGTCTGTTCTCAGCCTCACTACCTCTGTCTGAGGTACCACTGAGTTGAACCACTGGTCATTGTGAAATTCCAATCAAAATGCAGATAAGTTTAAACATAATAAAGTTTTGCTGTGTTTCCAGAACTGTAAAGAAGACTTTAACTGACAAAGAAGCTGGAGACTATCAGTTTATTTTACAGCTAGTTTAGGAATTTCAAATCAAGTGAGTGGTGCTGCTTGTAACAAAGCATCTGCAAAGTGTGTTGTGCGGAGTTGATATTCTGTGTTCAAGAAGTTTGCTGTCAACACAGCTGTGACTTACAACTTTTAGCAATCTTCTCAACTGGGAATTAGATAAAATACTTTTAATTTGGGCATGAGGTTGGGTGAGAGTACTGGGACAGGAGTATAATTTCAGATGCTATTAATTTTCATAAAATAACATTTGTGTGCTTTGTCTTGCCAGATACTCTACAATGCTTTTCCTCATTTCACGTGCCAGGCTGTTTTTATATTATCATTTCCTTCTCTGCTGTGTTTATCTTTTCTGAAAATGGTGAATGTAAGCTATTACTGACTGGGTGGGTGGCACACATTTTCACAGTAACTTTTAAAACACAGAGCAAGCATTTTATTTGGGTTTTAAAAACCACTGACAGAACTTAATGCAGCTGCTTTCATGGCATCAAAGTGAAACATGTAAAAATCTCACTTTCTATTCTAAATAACCTTAGGGCTGTTGAGTCAGATATTTCTGGGTTGACATGTTTTGCTCAGAAGTGACAGTGGCATTGAGTATATAGTAAATCCTAGTGTTCCACTGAATCTCTTCATTCTTTCATGAGCTTCACAGGGTACTCATCCTTAACAAAATGTCAAGTTAAAACATGTCACTTTGCCATAGTTGAAATTACTTACTTGTTTTTAATCAAAAAACAACTCTTAATGGGCTGTTTTACTGTAGGCAGTAAGGAAAGGAGCTTTTCAGTTTAGCAGCAAGTAGTTCCTCTGATCCATTATTTGCTGTCATTTCTACTTCTTGTCCAGCAATGTGAAGGAGGTTACATGATTAAAATCTGAGCATGCTGAATCAAGATGCTGGTGCTGCATATCCTACACCAGATAGGATTAATGTTTTTAGGGAATGCTAAGGCTTTTTTTAATGCATGTCTTTCTATGCTATTTAGGAGTAGTCCTGAGTTTCCTAGGAACTTTACTGTATCTGTGATATCTGTTGACAGAAGATACTGCTGATAGTAAAGGTGATTTGTGGTATAGTGCCTCTTTGATTTTAGTTTTCCCAATCTCAGGATGAATTTAAGATGAGAGGTGCCATGTATTCAACATAATCCTTGGATCATATCCTGTGAAGTGGAAGGCTTTCTTAACCAGTGTTAGTCACATGCTCAGGCTGCACAGGTTCAATGAATTTAGTTAATATTATTTTTAAGACTGAAATGGCTCTTCAGTTTCTAGGCTAGCTAATAATCCTCCTCTTAACTATGCTGTACATATCACAGATGGTGCTTGACAGACTAGTCAGTGTCTCAAAGGTCACCACAACACTATTAGCTAGATCACTATGCCCTTTGTTTCTTGAGGATGCTTCTGCTACAGTTCTTGTTTCTTGAAAAAATTATAGGAGTAAACTTTGGGGTTTGTTCTAAAGGGAAACCTTAACCACTTCTCTCCTCACCAAGTGCTTCAAATGTGGAATTGTTTGTTGTCAGTGAGGTGCTCTGAAGTTTAGCATGCTAATCCAGGTATGGTCGGTGGTCTAGTCCTGTTCTTTGCCGTTCTTTTGTGGGAAGATGTAACACTGAGAATGATTGATATTTTATTTTTTTATCATAGTTACCTTTTAGAGCTTTCATTGTGTTTCGAGGGCTTATTACAGCAGCTGACAAAGAGGAACATTTAAAGCCTTCTAGAAATTTTGGTGTCCAAAGCTGTTTGTGTTCATTCAGTGTAGTTTGAAAACACTGAAATGTTTAAAGGGTGTTTTCAAAGCAAATAGGAAAAAGTGAGGCTTAAACACCATTGTTGTTGCTTTATTGAAATATTTACAACCATAGCCATAAAAATCAGCACACCTTTGTCATAGGTGCAGAAACACACAGTGAAAAATCTCATTTCTGTTTTGGATAATGCATGTTTATGAATGTATTTTACAGCAAAAAAAATATATTTCTTCTACTTTGTAACTAAAAGTTTGCACTTGTGTGTTATATTATTGAGGTAATACGACTTTTCAAGACCAGGCTCAGATTCGGAGAGATAACTTGCAAATTCCAAAGCTACGTTTTTTTGATCTGAGATAAAGGCACTTCCTGAGGCAAGTTCATCTATACTGTTAATATAACTCTTACAATTTTTTTGCTTAAACTGATTGTGCAATGTGAGGCTTAATTTTAAAGTTTTCATAGTATATGACTCACATGTTGCTTTTTCTGTTGCATTTAAGAAGTCAAGTGAAAGTATGGTCTCATAGAATTGTCTCCTTGAAATATTTTGTAATCATTTGTGCGTTTTCAGTAATACATGTTCAAGTATTTATATGCTTTGGTTTTTTTGGTGGGCACTTTAATTTATTTTGAATGTCTTGTTTCTGTAGTCTCCTTTTTTCCTAGTTTATTACCTTTCATACCAGCTAAAACTCCATTTTTTATACATTGTTTTAATTTGTTTTGTTTTTATGTTAGCATTATGCAGTATGCATTTGTCTGTTAGTCAACAAATACTCAGGAAGGACTTGAGCTCTTTATGGGATTTCCATTGGTTTTCAGACAGTTAAACTATTATTAGAATTTAAAATTATTTTGCGAAGTGAGGAGTACCATCCTGGATGAAAGAAATTTCCCATATACTAAAAATGAATTGAATACAATGGATGTAATTTCCAAACAGAAACACAAATGTTCTTTTGTAGTACATGATCTTTGTCATACAGGGAAGCATGCTGTAGAAATGATTTTTTTATTTACATGAAATATACATTAAAAAATGCAAATTCACTTAGCAAGCAACTCTGTAAATATTTTTAAACTACTTTTCCAGTGTAGGAAATTTCCATTTTAATTAGATTGCTACAGGTTAATAGAGGGATGTGAGAGATGCTGGAAGTTAATTTGTATCCAGGCAAACTCAGCTAATTTCTTATATCTTTATACTGCTGCATCTCCTTTTCCATCCTCTTACTCCTTTAAATTTCAAGGTTCCAGGAATATCAAGAAAATACTTAATATTTCAAAAAATATTCAGTCTTCACACAACTATTTGAATTGGCATTTCTTAGTGTCCTTGTCCCCACCCCCCGCCACACAGCTGTCACTAACAGAGGAAAAGGACTGGGGGGAGGGAATGAGGGAGCCCTGCTAAAATCGTGTCACGTAGCACTAATTCATCTGCTCTCATTAGAGTGAGCGAGGGACAGCAGTGATGGCCAAGAGCTGCACTCCACACATGACACACGAACAGTTTGGGGAATAGAAAATTGCTTTCTCAGGAAGCCCAGCCAATTAAGGACTTGACCATATTGAATGTCAAGTGTTAATTTAGGTTTTTCTTCATTTTCCCAGTAGTAATGCGGGTCCTGTGATGAGCAAATACATGTCAAGTAAAAGTTGATTGCATGAAGGACCTGGGTATTATATGTCACTGACAAGTCACAAATGTACTCTAGTCTTTTAACCCCTTAGGTGAGTCCAGAAAGGAGGGGAGGGGAGTAGCAGAGGGGGATTAAATGTACTATAATGATAAGAATAGATAGCTTATATTAGGGATAAGTCTGGATGGGACAGACAGGATTAGAAATTTGTGCGAGAGGCTAGGATGCAGACTTTCTGCAATCAGTGCACATATGTGGTACCTTTCTGGGTTATAATTAATAAACAGACCTAAAGACCCCCTCAGGATCCTTTCAGGTTTTAAACAAGCCTGTGAAGCATGCATGTTATATCCTTCATAAGGTTTCATACAAGGAGAAGGAAAAGAGGTACACAGTGCCAAAAATATGAAGTGCTCCTTAAGGGATTTCTGTTTTGCAAGAAAATAATTTTGCATTCTTCATGGAAAGGAAAATATGTATTTCCAAGTTCTTTGTTTAAAAAAAAATAACCAGAAAGAAAAGGCAAAGCACCCATACGAGAGAATGAAATTATGAAACATTTTTCAGTCAAAACTAGATTTATTTTCCAGCTTGTGTACTTCACCAGGTTAATTTCACAATTATCAGAAATCCCCTGAAAGGCCACCTGCCCTTATCTTATGTGGTTCCTGCCTCTACTAAGGAAGCAAGGGATGGCAAAGGCGGTAGTACTGAGGTCCATTTAAGTGAAGTAGCATTTCCATTTACTAGATGTGGCTACTTATGTATCATCTATAGAATCTAATTTCCATTCATCAGCATATTATTTACATATGAATGTTCTAAAATTAAGAGAGTGTCAGTTTCTATTGCAATTATATAATTGACCAAAAAAAAATTCTTACAACAATGTATGTGTTGTGTAGTACCAATATAAGGAAATATAAATGGCAATTATGCAAGCACCTAGAAAGTTGTCCATGACTATTTAATTTAATCTGAAATGGTACAAGCCACTTATGCTTTCCAGGAATTTTTTGAAATTATTTTCTCTGCCTAAATTTTGTTTTGTTTGTTAATATCTAACCTACAGATGGGTAACTGTTTGAAGCTGGTCAGAAAGCACTATATCTTTTTGTAAGATATTACTGAGCTGATCATAATTAGTACATTTTATCCCTATTGCTCCTTTGGATTTTGCTTCTCTGCATTATGATGAAGATATTTATGTGGCAAGGTACACTGCCACTGTCCATGACATATATGTTCAATTGACATAAACCGGACTTCATTCTCATGCAGGCAGCTTGACACTTTAAATTAATGCAAAGTTTACCAATAAATACATAAATTAAAAAAAAAAAAAAAAAAAACAACTTGAAACAGACAAACAAAAGCAATTTAGGTTTGATCTGTTTTCTGGGCTGACATTCACTTCTCTCTGCATATCAAATGGTGTTGTCTCTGTAATTGAAACAAACACATCTTTTGTCAAGAAACAGTTTCAAGAACCCGACCTCAAGCAAATCTGTAATACTTTTCTTATGACAGTTCCACTTCAAGATTGCATAGAAACTCCTCATACATACATGCCATCTCAAAATAAACCCAACTTACTTCTCCCTCCCCAGCCTCCTCTCCTTTGTATTTCAGGTAGCATCTGTAGATCTCAGCTGGCATTTAGAACAGCATTTTAATCGTAGCAGCTTCTCTTCTGCTAGGTGTGCAGAGGGATTTTGCCAAGTTTCCTTAAACTAAATTCCGATGATGGCATCTCAGGTTGCTGATTCAAGATTTTGCTGCTCTGTGGTGTCACTTTTGACGGATGGCACCTAATGCAATCAGCCACCACTAAGGCAAGGCCTTCGTTTGACCAAAGGGTCCAAAGGAAAAAAAAGGAAAAAAGAAAAAAAACCCTTCCAGCCGTCCACCCAACAGCAAAATAGGGCAGACTGTTCCTGAATCGCTATTTCCCAATGCTTTAGCAAAAGATGCCTCCCTTTGCGCATGTTTTTGATAAATTTAAGAAGTCAAATCACTGACACAGATGGATAATCCAAGTGTATAGGGTGAAGAGTTATAAATTAACACATTATTCCCTCTTAATGTGAAATACTTGAGAATGCATTTTCTCAGTCCCCTGACATCTACCCAGTGAGGGCTCGCATTGTACTTTTCAAGTGGCATTGATTTGTTAAAGCGCTGAATTAGCATCTCAGGCCAGCTGCCTGTTCCACTGTTGTGTTGTTGGGTTCATTCTCTTTCTCTCTGCCTTGCTTCCCGCTGCCTTGGCCACACACAGGGCTTCAGCCTGCTTACCCCAGCTTTTCCCCTCTGTTATTTTAGCTAATCCACACTCACCAAATGTGCCTTGCCGTGCTAAGTAAATTAACATATTTCTCATTGCATAAAGCTGATAATATGCACGTGTGTGTGTATTTGTGTGCACACGTGTGTAATATTTTTGGTTGGTCTGGGGAAGGAATGAGCAGGGGGCAGAGGGGAGAAGGCTGCAAGGATGAATGTATGCATTTTCCAGCCTAATTCTCTATTGAAGCTACACATTGTTCTTGTATTTAATTTGTGTTGTGACGAGGTCTTCTGTACAGCAGCTGAGTCAAAGGGAAAACAGAGAAGAAGTAATATATGTCAAGTCAGAAAAGCTATTGAAATGCAATATTAAACTGCATACCTTAGGTCTGAATGTAAGAACCTCTATTACTTTGTCTAGTTGATCATTAGTGAAAGCCTGCTTGGATCTAAAGGCAGTTTGTGCTTACATGTTTGTATTAAAATACGTTATTTATAACTGTGGATTTTTTACTCTGATTGTTATTATCTGGTTTAAAGACTTTCTTATTACCATCCTTCGTTTCCTCTCTCAGCCTGTCCCTATTACTGCTGCCTTGCTATTCACTTTTAATATTTTCAGTGTAACTTCCCATTTTATATTTCTTATGGTGGCACCTGATTTGCAGCTTTAGCGTAATTGACTTAATTGCACCAGTTATATGTATGTTGCAGTAATGGAGATTATGTACATGAAATTAATATTATATTTCATTTAAGATGGCTAATGAAATGCTCATATTTTTATCTGTTGTTCCTTGGCATAGATGAATGAGACTTCTAGAGTTGAGTGGTGAAATGACATTCTTGCATACTGCACATTCATTATTCCTGCATTATTTTGATTATTGTTTCCTTAGAATTTTTTTCTGGTGATAGCTTAAGGTAATTTCCTCACAAAGCTTTGCTTCTGATAATGGGAATTTCAGGAATAATCAACAGAAATTTTCCTTTCTGTCTTTTATAGCACGACAAATTCTGTTTGGAGCACAGTACCTCTGGAAAACATTTTCTTCTTGCAGCAATACATTTCTAGACATTGCAAACAGAGTGTGAGCCAGGTTTGAAGTCTCAAATAAACTGAGTAAGATCCATATGGATCATCTATTTTGTTAATATCCACTAGCATAATCTTCTAATAATTGCATAATATTTAAACTAATTAAGGGCCAAGTTTTGTTAATCTTAATTGCCATTAACCCAAAGAGACATTTCAACTGCATGGAAGTCTGGATTAGGTTTGTTGCCTATTTATCTTTTTTATAGGTTTTGCATCTATTGGGCTTCCAACACAGTCAAACCAGAGTATTTGCTATTTGCAAAACGTATATCATGTTTCAAATATAGATTCAAAAGTGTTTTTTGCCTTGAGGTGCTTACATTTAAAACCTAAACTCAACAGATAAAGATTAAAATAATGTCCTTTCTGAGTAACCAGTCCAGATTCCATAGAGTTATTTTCTGGTTGATGGGGGTATTAGATTTATGGCTTCATAGAGATGAGGGGATTAGACAACTATTGTCTTTTAAACTGTGCTGTCAGATGTGAACTGAAACCACCAATAGAATAGAAACAGAAGACAGTGGGTCTCAGTAGCACGTTATTACTTTCTTCAGAGTAAAGTGCAGCTCCAGTATTGCCACTGTAACTTCGTGCAAGCTGCAGAGGATGAACCAAGTCCTCTGGTTTGTCACTTGACACTTTAAATTAATGCCCTGTGTGCAAACCAAGTGTGCCCTGCTGTATTCACTTTATGTAAATGAGGGGTGCTGTGCTGATGTGCATCTGATACATTCTGGATGCAGACAGATCAATTTCTACTTTTTTAGGCAAAGACGGTCTCTGCACCATTGGAGACTGGTTTAATTGTGCAAGTGGCACGCTCAGCTTAGGCGCCCTGCAAAAATTAATGTTGCGTAAGTGATCTCAGAGCACCTAGTTTCAGTTAAGGCATTATTTAACCTTTAATAAAGGTTTTTGTGGAAGCTTCTGGGTGCTATTTGAGGAAAAGACGAAATAAGAGTAACGATGTACAGAACGACTAATGAAGAAGTGAACAGCTAGAAATAAAGCTACTCACAATGCAGATACCAAAAGCTGAAAGAGATCAGTTTCTCCTTCATTGTCCCAAATTTGGTTCAAATCTGCAATATCTGATCTTTCATATCTGCATGTCATATCATGGGTAAAAATAATGCTGCAAGAAGTACACATACCATCTTGCCATAGAAAAAAGGGTAAGATGTCTGGCATTTGTAGCAGCCACAGATTTTAAGCAGGCTCTTTCTTGAGGCTGTGGAGCAGTGTCCTGATTGCAGTTTCCTATCTTCACTAGGATTATTCCTTGCACTGGTTGAATCGAAACCTCAGTTGGTGTTCATGCCTTCTGTTGTCATATTAGAAATCTACGCAGTCTTGTCGGACTTTACAATTCAATGGGAGCACAATAAAGGAACAAGAAAATGTGGAGAATGGATGACATCTGTAGATAATATGACTATAAGCAAGGCCGGAGTGGTCATTCTGTACAATTAAAATGAAAATTTTAAAAATTGCAGTTTATAAGAAAGACTTCAATTCAGTCTTGTTATTATTTTTATGAGACACACATTAGAAGCTGGACTTACTGGAATGAGTAGGCTACATGCATTTGACTGGAGATTCATATATATATATATATATGACGCATTTCACTTTTAAGAAAGAAATAGTGTTAAATAAATCTCTGTCATAGTACTTTATTTCTTGTGGAAATAAATAGAGAACTAAGTAGAGAACTAAGTTACTTCCCTGAGTACTATGGGAAAGTAGAAACTGAATTTCTACATGACACACCTGTTTGTAACCAAAGGAACTGATAGGTCTTTGTAGAGAATTTAGTATGAGGTATTGCTATTGCTCCACAATTAAATTCTTCTGGTTTTTAATGTATTTGTGCATCATTTTTTGCCAAAGATGCCAGGATCACTATGAGTTCCCAGTAAGGGGAACAGTTCATAACCAGGGCTGTTAAATAAGAAAAAGTTATGAATGACAGGTTGAACTGCAGCTCTTTTCTCAGACTTTTCTCTACATTTTAATTATTGCACTCCACAAACCTCTTTTCAGTAACAATGATTCTTTACCCGCCTTCTGAAATGAATGTCAGTTGTGTCAGACCGTGATCTGGTTCCACAACCCTTAGTGATTTGAAATAGATGCAGGCATGCTTATTGACTAAGTTTTCAGGTTAAGACCCTGATCTAATGTCATGATAGAAGGACTAAGGAAAGGAGGGCTGGTGGCTAGGCTTCAGAGAGAGTCTTTCGTATGAACTGTCTAATTTCCTGAACACACTGTGTGAATGTCTGTGTAGGAATCAAAGGGGGTAGTTGATGGAAATAGCAGAGTTCATGTAGCAGTCTTTCTGTGCCCAAATTCCCTATTCCCAATTTCCAGAGCAGGCAGCCATTTTCTAGCATGTCAAGTAGATTGCTAGTTTCTTCCAGAATTATGCATTTGTATGGATGTTTCTACTAATTTTTCCTGGGAAGAAATCTGTATTGAACCTCTTGGGAGGACTTTTGTGCATATGGTGATGTGGGAGCCCCCAGAGCCAGACCCTGGCAGCTGAATAAGCTGCTTCTTCCAGGTCTTTGGAGGAACAGAAGAGTTGTACTAGTTTGATACCTCAGCATCCAAGCCCTATGAACTCAGTAGAAGACTGTCATTTCAGATGCTTCTCCAGAGATACAGGAACCCGAACAAGCGGCCAGAAAACCTTTAGCTGAAGATGTGAATTCACTCATTTTGCTGCCTTTTCAGGACTCTGCAGCTGTCTCCTCTGGCACTAGCTGCTCCATTGATTCCAAATCCTAAATAGCAAAAGATTCTTATTGTCGTGGAGGAGGAGTCAGACAGGCACCCAGATGTTAAGTCTCTTGCAACTTTCACTGCATTTTTGTTTGTGCTAAATGTCCATCCTCCGTGAAGGCATTAATGTGATTTATATTTCTTAGAGATACTACCTTAGCTTTTCAGTTCCAAGGAGTCTGTTTGCTTTCTTCAGACCACTATCTTACTTTCTCTGATTTTGTGCCAAACTCGCAATACTCAAGGCAACCTCCCTCAGAAAAATGGTTGAACTTTTTTTCCCCCACCCCGTATAGCCCTGCTTTCCCACATATCCTGTATGAGCAGAATTCTGATGGACTAGGTTGATTTTCTGATACTCTAATATCTCTTTTTTACCCTGTCAGCAGAATAAGGGCTAGTGGAGCACAGATATTTCTAGACATTTAGTACCCGCTTGCTAACTTCATTCTGTCATTCAAGGATTCATCAATTAACTTAGAGAAAACATAGCATATAAAATGCAAGGCCAAGAACAGAACTTAGAGAATATGTCAGGATCACAGGATGTTTTCTTTCTCAGTGGAAAGAACAGGATTGTTTGGAACAGCTCAAACCAAACCTTTTGTGAAACATTTAGGAAATAGTAAGATTCTTGGTATGCTGGGGAAGTGTGTACACAATGGGTACCTTTGATGATCTTTCTACAGAGAGGAGCTTCGGTAGATATCTTTCGTCTTTCCCAGATGGACATTTTGTTGCCTGTCAGAATGTGCAGTGAAAAATCGCTTTTTTTCCCCTATCCTACATCATGTTAATTTTAACTCCTTGAGAAATACTGAGGGACCTGAAAAAAATAGATATGGTGCCTCATAGTAACTTTCTAAGCATTTAGTTTTGTTTTGGCTGGCCTAATGGCTTCTTGGCACTTCCTTGTATTACTTCATGATGTCTAGAAGGTCAAGGGCAAATAAACCACTCCTAAAATAGAAAAATCAACTGATTCTGTAATTACACTGAAGTTGTATCTAAGTCAGTCCATAAGAATGTCTGTCTGAAGTGAAGGCAGGAATGTATGACTGAAATTCTTAAGGTATATCACTACCTATAGATGTTCTGAGCTATGACTTAGAGAGCCATCAGCTTGTGCTGTATATACATTCTTAAATTTTTGTTGCAGTACAGGTGTTGATATGATAAAAGTCCTTGTTTCAGTAGTTGCAAACAGACAATTTTTGCATCTTTACTCAAAATTAAATTGTATTCTTCAACTCTGCAGCCATGAAAGACCTCTTGATCCCTCTGCAGCATAGTTCTCTCCATCTGTAGTCTACATGCTCCTTGAGATTTGTGTCTTAGCTGCCTGTGAAAGAGAATTAAGGGAGGCATATCATATATCCTAGAGAGCAGTCTGTATCTGTTTATACATTCACGTAAGAAAATTTTAGGCATCCATAGGAAAAAAAAATCAGGTTCAGTACTGGTAGTCTAAATTACTTGGATATGTATTACAGCCAAGCGACAGTTTTGTCACAAGCAAAATCTAAACTCTGCTACCTCTCAAGTAAATTTTACTCCAAGGTGTTGTGTAAGCACTGTTTGTTTTGCTGCTTTTTTGAATGGATGCTATACAGCAGAACTGTATGAAGCAGGGGCAAATCTGCTCTGCTGTCTACCCATTACCCTCCTGTCTCTCAATGGATATAGTACAATAAGGAAGCCCCTCTAGCTGACTAGTCTGTGCTATAGTGAACTGTTAACAGAATAATTTAATGGAAGAGCAGGGATATTTCTTTTAGGTGAAAGACCATTATAAAAGACTCAATAGAGCTGTATAAAGCAGAATTTAGTAGAAATTAGCAAGTGCTCATTATCAGAACTGCATGAGAAGAAACCTTTTTTAATGAGAAGTGATTATAGGCACAGACAGGTCATATTGAGCACTAGAAATCCAGGGCTACTTGTCTGTGTATGAGCTTGCAGAGTCTACAAGCCTTCTGTATAAATGCTGAATACACTTATTCTAGGCGAAGTTAAAAGTAGGTCTTTTAAAATGATGGCAGGTCTTTTACAGTTCATGGGTTTGGGTCATTTAGCTGTAGAAGATTTTCTGAATTGCAGAGTATACCTCTAAAAGAACAATTATGGATTTCTAGTAGCAAAGCTAGATATTTCAGAACAGAAAAACAGTTTCTGGGAACTCTGTGTTCTGAGTCACTATATTATCAACTATAGACTAAATTTAAAGGATTGTTTACCTTCAGCTGTGGAACAGCTTTGATTGCATATATGCCTGCTTAACTTTTGTCTTTGCTTCAAATGAAATTTCTCATGCTGAACAGTTACATCGCTGTGTTACATATTCACGATAAGCATAAAGCAAACTTGACTCTGTACATCCAAGCATATTGGAAAATACTTTGTGTGTGTAAGGATGTACTTCTTTTACTTCCATATTGCCTAACACAAGTACTAATTGCAATTTAAATGAAGATTCAAGATTATTTGCTGTAATCAGAAGGAAATTCTGCAGACACCAGAACAGTATTTGCAAAGCAGAAGTTTTTCTCCCCAGATTATCTACATCTTCACATCATGCCATAAACTAATCCATAACAGGGTGAAGATTATAAAAATCTGTTCTGGGGGCAACCTAGCCTATGTTTGTCCAATAGTGGATTTCTTTCTGTGAAGTATGTGATACTAACCACTGTTCACTGTGGTTACTTTGGCATTTATAAAATCTCTGATGTTCTAGAAAACAGCGAATCAAACTTGAATTTCCTGTAAACATACACTTTATTCAGACAAACCTGGAGTCAAGAGGAATTGCTGCTTTCTTTTCTATTCTGGAAACATGATTCTCCATGGAAAATCACAGAAAAAATATTTAAAATGCCAATGACACAAGGCATTCTTCATCAGCAAAGCTGTTAATCTGTTGCAGCACTTGGATGTTGTGAATTGATGGAATATCTTTCTAACCTGTGTTTTTTTCCCCTGACCTCGGTTCCAGATGTTATGATATAGGAATGAGGTACTATCTGACTAAAGCATGTCTCCTGGGCCTTCAGATGTGGTAACCACTTTCTCTTCCTCCTCCTCATCTATATGCACCCTATACTTGGTGCACAAATGCTAATGTCTCATTCCCTTTGTAAACTCCTTGGGCAGAGGGACCTGTCCTCTTGGGTCATTCTGTAAAGCATCTGTGGAACCACAATGGCATGTCAATAATTATGATAACATTATAATCAGTCACGAGGGAGTGCTAGTTGACTCTCATGAGTTACAATCAATGCTGTGTACTGCAGAACTAGGAATGCTTTTATCTCCTTATATGGTTTACAGACATCTGTAATAATGGAAAGACAACTGCATAAGGGCCATGACAAGAACATATGGTATTAGTGGTATCAGTTCCCGTTTTAGAGCAAGTGCCAAAATGGTTAAAGGTATAGGTCCAGTTTTCTGAGATGTTTCCTTGCTTGTTTGTTCAGTGCACTCTGTCTGCTTAAAGCAAAGGTAGTTCAGCTGCAGAGGAATTAAAGGGAGTAGTGAAGAAGGGTAAGGATCACCAAAATTCTTTTTGGTGAAGTTGTCTCTGCTGCTTGTCACTCAAAAGTAAGTACAATAAAGTAAGTAAATTCAGGTCTTAGAACTCTGTGTTCACTGTTTCAAAATCAAAAACAGGTAAGGAGTTCTTGAGTTTTGCCCTGGTGCCTTACAGTTTTTGAAGCACTAACAAAAGGCAAATGAGATACTCAATGTTTTCCTATTGACATCATCATTGTTTGTAAATCATCAAGGAAATGCTTCTGTCTTTTCTTCTTTTCTTCCGCTTTTCTTGAATTACCAAAAAAAAAAAAAAAAAAATAGGCCTAATTATCGCTGGCAATTGGAAAGGTTGGGGGGGTTTGGGTTTTTGTTGATTTTTAATTTTTTTTTCCTTGGATGGAGAAGGGTGTATAGTTGCTGAAAGGTCTTTGGATTTAAAGAGAAGACATTCAACAGTAACAATAGTGTATATGTTAAAAAAACCTGCTGGAAAATGTAGGAAAAAAGAAGACGGGGGGAAACAACCACCCTCTGGCAGATGTTCAAGTGCGTGTTGAGACAGAGCAGCAAGTCAGTGAAAGGCAGGAGTTGCCTGCTCAGTGTTGTGACTCTGCAGAAGTCCTGAAGTGACACATGCATCACAGGGCTGTCACAGTGCTGACACAGGCCAGGGGTCATGGTTACGAGCTGGGTGTTGCTGGAGAAGGCTGAGGAAGCAGAGGTGGCCCCTCTGTGCTCTGTGTGTGGGTCTGTGTACTCCTTTCCCGTCAACGCTGGCCCAGCACAGCCAAAAAAGCGGTTCCTTGGCAGGGCTTAATGGCAGGATGATGTAGTCTGTTGTGACTAGTGCATTCCTTTCAGGTTAAACTAGGGAAATGGCATTGTGTTAAAATTCCAAGTCGCATGAATGTTTTATTGCCACAAGTGCATTCAGGCCTCAAGGGGAGTGTGTGTGGTGGGGAAAGGAGGAGGGAGGGTGACTTAGTGACTCGAGAACTATCAGAAGAGCACTTCCCCTGGAAAATTTTACCCGGCAGCACGAAGCTTACGGGCTGCAATAGTCACTTAGAAAGGTTTCACTTTTCCTAAGCTGTGGCTGTTTAAAATCTCTCAGTCCAGACAATTAGCAGCTGAAGAAAATATGACAAGACACACGCAAAGAGGTTGGGAGGTAGAGGGAAAGGAATGCACTAGGAGGGAGCTGGGTTGCCTTCTGTAAACTGCCAGACCTCTCCCCCGTCCCCCTCCTGCTCTGCTGCCCCAGCCTATGGCCTGGGACAAGGGGGGGAGGCTTTCCCCTCCTTGTCTGTTGATGGCCAGGAATGATCTGTTAACTGTACACCCCTGGCTGAGAGGCCAAAGCAGCTCATGGTACTGTATGTTACCATTACTACTCCCTCATTCCTTTTTACATTTTTTAAACATCTCTTTGTATTAACGGTTGACATGACTCAGGAGGATTTAATTTTAGACTGCAAAAGGACTAAGTAACAAAACATAACAATACTGCACATTTGTGAGATTTTATTTCTTTAAGGGAATAAGCTTATCCTTCCAACTGGCATTAGTTGTAGTAAAAACTTTTAAGCAAAGTTTTAAACAGGACTGTTTAGTAGAGCAAGAATAGGCAACTTGGAACAACAGTCCTGCAGATACAGTCCTTGGAAAGAAACTTTGTCTTGAGTCATACTTGATTTTTTCAGTGTCTCTGTGTTTTTATATGGTGTCAGGCTACTCAAGTCATGTGCCATGTGTGCTTTTTTTATGGATTTTAAAAAATAAATTACTGTGAAGTCTTCAGAACTCTTTGTGTTATAAAATTATAGTATATGTAGTACATTAATTGGTTTTATGTACAAATTACTGGTGATTAATGTGAAAGTATTCTGTGTGGCTATGTATATGGAAGTGGAGACCTCTGTGACATTTGTGGGTTATCTCAATATCTAAAATTCAGACTATTTTTACAAAATTTAGACATCTGTATTTGGACAATTTTGCCATGGAATTTGTGTGCATGTGCACACAAATAAGCCAACTCCATTAGGCTTTTTGCATGTACTCTTGAGAAATTGCTGAAGTCAAAGAAGCAGCAAGGATGTAAATAAAGACTTATTAGGTCTCCCGTATGACAAAATGTTCTAGATATTTATATATATTTATCTAAACATCTTAGGGTGGAATAATTAATTATGCATATTTTTGTTTACAGAAAAAATGACACAAGTGATGTCATGGGTTTTGGTTTTGCAAGTGAGAAATGGTCACAGAGGTCACAGAGAAGATTTAATGTCTTGCAGTCATTTGCAATAACCATGTCACTTCAAAGGTTGTCTATGGTCTTAAGTTTATTGTTGCTCATGTTAGCATTTTTACTGCTAGATGGCTTCCTTTCTTGCTAGGGTTCATTCAGGCCATGTATTATGTAGATATATAATTGATTTCTGAATGATATGCTGTCAGTGATATCAAACTTTGTATGCAAGAGTAAATGAAAACTAATGATGCTTAATACTGACAGGTTAGCATGAAAGCAGTGAAAGTAAGCCTGTAGTATTAAAATAAGAAAAAAATTAATGAATAAAAATCAGAGGAACTTCTTTCATTTTATGTAAGTATGTATATTGTCTCTCTGTACAGATGTACAATTTATTCTTCCTGAATTTTGGAGGTAAAATTTAGTGTAGTACATTTTAGCAGCAAAGAGAAACACAAGACTTGTTTGAAATATTTCACAGTATAGAGCAGATGCACACCCTGTAATTTCTTATTTTTCCATGTATCTCCCAGACAATCCAGTTATACTGGACATTTTTCCTTTAAAGAATGTAGCACTAGGAAAGAAAAGAAATCTCCAACCAACCTAAAATAAACTATATCCTGTGTTATATATTGCATAAGAGCTGTTAGGACATCTGTATTTGGCTTTACGCTTAATTCTTTTGCTTGCATAAAATGAGAAAGATGTTAATCTGATTACTTCCCATTTATGAAGGTTTAGGGCTGGTGTGTTTAAACAGTTAAACTGACAAAGCTTATGGAAAGTTATAAACTCAACAAGCAGTCAGCCATAAAGGAAAATAATGATTCATAGATAGAATAATTACTTCAAATTTCAGAAACCCTTATTAGCACCTTTCATAAATTCTAAACAATATGCAATTTTAATATAATAGAAGTTTCAAACTATATTCAGTACAAACTCACTAAGAGTTTGCACATGATGGCCTGCAAATTAAAATTTTAAAATTACTCGTATTGAAGATATATGGTCAGTGATCTATGATCATATAATCTATGTAAATATATTTATGCTACTATAGGTAACTGTTAAAAGTAGTTTTCCAAGTCAATTGCAGTGAATGGTAACACACTTCTATAAACTATGGTGCGGAAAATTTTGGAAATTCCCTGCAATCAAATTTCTCATATCATTCTAGAAAGAGGTAATTTGACAGAATGTCAAATTTAGCTACAGGTCTGATGTTAAAAAAAAATAAAGTTCTTTGATAGTTTTTAAAATAGAACATGCATTTTCTCTGTATGCAAAACAATGTGAAAGTACAACTAACTTTCTATGTAAAGCGGAGCTAGCACTACATTCATTTTGCAGTCTTGTCTCAGGGTGAAAAATGATAGAGAACCATTTTAATTTTAGTGTTATATTTGTTATAATATGAAGGGAATAATTGCACTACACAATGGTTGGGAATTTCAGAGAATGCTAAGCATTCATTGCTAAGCATTTTTTGGATTTCACAAAACAGTGATACTGGTGTAAAAATGAAGGCATTAAAATATTGCATTTTAGATGAATATTTTTGCCTTTTGATACTTTGAAATACGCTAAGTTCAGACTTTTATACTTTGGCTTGCAAATATAATGTAGAAATTAACCCTGTATTTTACACTGATGCTTCCAGTAGTTGGGTCTTCGTGCCCCTGCCCTGTCAACCCCCAACAAAAAAAAAAAAAAAAAAAAAAACAAACCAAAAATTCCAAAAACTCAAACCAAAAAGAAAAAGGTAATTTGAGGAATATACATGACCTAGCATCTATCTGTATATACACATCTGTATACAGATTGGTAAGGTCTGTATATCCATGTACATACTCATCTGATTATGCTACTATAAGCTCAAATGTAGACCTACTTGTTTAGACCTGTTTAAATTTTGGTATAACTACATTGAACTAGACCAGTAATTCAATGAACAATGACTCAAAATATGATCTGGTCTTGTAAGTCTGCTGAGACACACAAATTAAGTCCATCTACTTAGCACAACAAAGGTGAAGTAAAACATGTAAGCAAAGCCCCTCTGTCACTGAACTTTAAGTCCACATTTTACGTCAGGATTATAGTGGGTGATAAATGCATGTGCCTTTAGGTATCATTGTTAAGCCAAGATGCAACAAGTTTTTAAACCGTGATAATGTGTATGAACTCAAAACTAGATTTAAACTAACATGAGTAGATCTTATCTAAATATGTCTAAATTATGGTTTTGAACTACTGTAATGATCCATTTTTAGATGAATTCATGTATTTTGATCCAACCTTCCTAATAAAGACAGACCTCAAAAGATGAAAACTTACATTATACCTATATTAACTTATAATCATTACAAATGGTATTATTTCTAATAGTAAGACAGCTTATATTGTCATTTTGAGCATTTTTCTTAAAGGGTCTTGAGATATCATTTAAGGATGAGTTTTTTATCTCTCTCATGTTTGTGGTTTGCATATCATGTCAAGACAAGTTGATCAAAAGAGAAAGGTCTTGAAGGCACAAACCTGAATATTACCAGTTGTAGAGTTATTCCTTTAAGTGGGATTTTAAGTTCAGTCTTCATATACCATGCTCTCACATGACAAAAAAAAATAATTTAAAAATCAATGACTTCTTATCACCTAGGTATATTTTTTTTTCCTGATTGCATCTCTGTTAAAAATGTGGGTTGTTTTTAGTGTTTTCAGTATATTCTTTTACACTTTGGTTAAATTAGTTCCAGCTGGTTTATAATGTCTAAGATTTGCTAAATTTTTTCCCATATTCAATCCCCACAACAACATATAACTTTAAACACTGTTATATAAATAATTCTTGTTAGCAGGTTTTTTCAAGGCCAAATTTGAAAAAAATTATTTGTATATTTGGACTATGAATAAGCAAAGCATTTATGCATAAAGTGATGTTTCATATGTTTACACTTACATACTTGGCTTATGTATGTAATCTGAATTAGGAAAGAAAATGAGAAATAGACAAAGCAATATGTACGTGTATTTACAGAAAAGTTTGAAATTATTTGTTGTTTCATTGTTGACTTTGTAGCAATATTGTTAGTTTGTTAGCTTTGTTAATTAAAAAAATTACCATCTGACTGTGGCTGCAAAAATCAGTGGCAAAATGAAACAGTTGCAAGGCCTAGAAATAAAATGTAAACCAGGGCAAGCATATATGCTTTAATTTCTTTTAACTCTATTTGTTCTTAACTCATTCAGAAAAAGAAAAAAAAAAGACTGCTTGTAGGTATATTTAGAGTATTAGGAAGATAAAATTTCCACAGTAGTTTTTGAAAGTTTCCTATTATTGCCTTGTAGAATTGTTTCCAAAACTGCCTTAGAATGTAGACTGTTTGCTAGTGAACTATTTTAGTTACTTATTTGGCCTGTTTCTAGGTGTTTTCTTGTAGTTTTAGGTGAGTACATAACCTCAACCAAATAATGGATTTTTAGAACCCCATAGAGGACAACGTGGGCAAACCTCAGTGGTATCCTTTCATACAGGCAATATGTTTTCAGCATATTAGTGCTCTACTTTCTAAGCCTTGGGTGTGAAGTGGAAGACAGAAATACATACATCTGCATCTTCTGAATTTGGACTAAGCTTGATGCTCCTTGGCACTAGCTGACAAACTATTAAGGCCACTTTCAGACACTACTTTTTACCTGCACAAACCCTGACCCCCACCCATTCCTGTTTTATTAAAAGGCCTGTAAAAACATGTTTAAAACAAATAAATAGGTTTCTCCAGGGAGTGGGCTGTCTTTAACAAAGAGAGAGAAGCAAACCAACAGGTTGCTCATTCCTTACAGGGAAATTGAAGAATGGTAATAAAATGCTTAGAAATAAATTCATGTTCTTGTTTTGATCTGTACGTGAGATGTTTTTCCACAGCCGAAAGGTTGCATAAGCACTGCCACTTGATTAGTGTTATCTGTGGTGGGATAAGCAGGGGTAAGGACAATAAAACATGTGCCAAGTTGCACTGATTTGCAGAGTAATGTATATTCCTCCCTTTTACAAGTCTAGTGTTATCTAAAGGAATAAATTGCATGTTGAAGGACTCAGGGTATTAATATTTAGATCATTTATCTAGCTAGCCTTCCTCTCCTCTCTGAAAAACAGTGGATGCTTACCTCAGTCTGACATTGAGTTGGTTGACTGGCACAGAACATGGGAGCCACCACATCATGCTATCATTTACTATCATGCTAGTAATTTACACTAGCCTCTTTAAGTTCAAATAAATTAAAATAAAATACTTTTATTTTAAATCACTTAATAAATCTTCAAGGATTTTAATTGAAAAGAGCTATGTGTAGAGCTTGGAATAACAGAAACATAGGAAAAATGGAAATACAGAGAAATAAGAAAGAGAAGTGTAATCTAACAGCTTATGTGAAGATTCTGCACAATACTCACAAAAAAAAAAAAAAAAAAAAGAGAATCCACTGGCTGTACTGATGTACTGTTGGAGAATTTTCCTGCACTCCATCTGATAGCATTTAATCTCCTCAGCCTGTCCAGGTGTCCCATTAAATTTTGACCAAGAATATAATGACAATTTTAAACAAGTAAAATACTTCTGGTTTTAGGCCTGAAAAGTTTGTATAACAGAGAAGAAAGAGTTTTTATATAAATGGCCATATTCAGTAATCAAGAAGTGTATTGGCAATGTTCTTATTTCTTATAGAGCAAATAATATTCACTCTCTTTTTTCTTCCTTTATCCACAACAAATTCATTCCTCCTTCCTATGGAGTAAACTACCTTAATTTATTGATCTTGTTCTAAGGACTATATTTTCATATTCTGTCACTAATAACTTGTTGATTTAATGTTAGGATTTTACTTATATGCTGCCCATTTCTTAGAAAATTGCACTAGGAAGGAAGTTGGAAAATCATCTATTGAATTTTCTTGCAAAGTATGCTTTAGATAGTAACATTTTGTAATATTTTATATAACACTAACATGTAAAATAGTTGCATATTTGGAACAAGCTGGAAGTATAGCCTTTAACAATATATTTGTCACAGCAGTGTTTCTCGAATCAAAGATTCTCTTTTTTTTTTTTTTTTTTGTCTCCATGCTTTGTCTCATGGGATTTTTCTCTTCCTCCAGGCAGCAACTTCTGTTGTAATTTTCTGGTACCGATGGAAACATTATATACTGCATTCAGTGGCTCTCCATCTCAGTCATTAGTGTGTGGATATCTAAAGTGTCATTGCACTACTGGTGAAATGGTAGTCTTGCCAAAGTCCTTAAGCCTTACTCGTAGTTGTACCTCAGTTCTTTGGTCTGCACAGGTGTCTTTTCTGACTGTGTGTCGTAAATGTCTGAACTAAGTAAAGTAAGTGCTGCAAGCTTTGCCTTCTGCTTCAGAAATCCTCTTCTTGAATTTTTTTTGTGCTACTCACGTGAGCGTATGGACCATCTGCTGATTTATCCTTATATTTGCTCTGTATTTCTGAAGGCATGCATGTCTCTCAAGGGTTCTGTCAGTGCTAATGAGCCACAGCAGAACCTTTAAATGGGGAAAAAAATCCCACTAGCATCAACCTTCATTCTAGCATGTTTTAGGTAAAAGAATAAAAATTGTTAGAGGGAAAGGACAGAAATTGCCTTTCTGAAATAGGGAAAAATATTGAAAAGAAGACTGTACTTCCATCTTTTCCTGAACTTTCATCTGGTTTCAGTATCCTGACTCTTGGCACCATCTCTGGGACTGAAGAACATGCAGTGCTTCCACAAGAGTTTCAGGGTTGCCTTCTGGCAGCCCTCAAGTCCCTTTGAACTACAGAAAAATTTCCACAGTGTCAGTCACATTCCCGCACTGGTGACATGTCTTTGATCTGTCCATTGCCTGTTGCAGATTTTCCCTATGACCTGTTAAAATTCCATAATTCTTAACCTTTCCTTGACAGTCACTGGCTCTGGCCTGAAAAGGCATTCTGAGTCTCATTGTTATTTACAAGAAACATCTGGCTCTGGGCGCTTTCCATTAGCTGCACCAGTCATTGAAGTTCTTTCACGTTCTACCTCTTGTCACTTCTTCTCTCCCTTTGGCCTATCTTTTCAACTCCTGGTCAGAACAGCATCATTCCTATTTATTCCATGTTCTTATTGCCCCTGGACAGCCTTAGTATGGAAAGGCAGTGTGTATATGTGCGTTCATATCAGTGTGAGGAGGGAAGGAGTGAAGGATTTGGCAGATATTTCTCCCATAGCTCAGAATAACTCTTACCTCAAACATCCCTAGTTTACATAAAAGGGCCAGGCCTCTACTTTCCTCTCCCCTTATTTCCTATATGAGTGGGAGGGATAAATGTCAGGAGGGATAGACGGGGCGAAATGCCTTTATGCTTCTTGTATCTTTTGTTTCTGCTGATGATACACAAGGCAAGTTGTAAATAGCTCCTTCAGATAGAGTTGTTATTCCTTTGAGAGAGATTCTACACAGTAGCTGTGCTCTCAGCACTGCTGTGCCCCAGGGATCAGAGAGGGACACTTTAAAGATCTTTTCATTCTTTTTGCATTTTTGACAGAAGGAAATTTAGCTTTTTATCAGACAAATGTCATCCAATCATTAAAGCTTGAACATTATTTCAAAATTTTTAGTAGCAGTCAGCACAATATCAAACAATGTCAAACTATGAATTTGCATGACACTCAGAATCCAAAGCATTTGAATCCTCGTACACTGCCTGCCATGTACAACATAGCACACAAATAAAAAGCACCAAAGAAAAAAAGACAGCTCAGGTACAAATTTTATCAAAATAATAATGGGGTTTTATTCCATTTATTCACCCATCATTCAAATAAGGTTCAGAGACCTGGATAATATTAGAATTCATGAAGTGAAAGACACTAAATGCTTGGCTAATTATACTTGTTCTGAACCTGGTTTTAATATTTTTACCACTTGGGAAAATAGATGACAAAGCAGATTGTAGTGTACATTTCTGTATTACATTTATTAGAGAATACTTTTGTCATTCCTGAGAGATCAACTTTATCTGACAGCTTCTTGTGTGACTTAAAATGTGTTGAGGGAGCTTCTATGTATACAGGTATCTATTTGCTAACATTCAGAGTAATAACATTCTTGTCTTCCTTGTTCTTGAAATATAATGTATATGGTTGTATATTTAAATTTTAAAGTTGAAAATTTAAATCCTCAGCATTCAATATATTTAAAACTGATGCAAAACTTATCATCTGCTACCCTGGAGTTCAGCAGATACCAAGCACCTTTCTGGAAAATTAGGTCTAGTTCAGACTCAAATGGAATGGATCATTGCATATAATAATCTGGAGTGGAGGGAATCCACTGAGCCTGGAGAGCTAAGGTGAAGAACAGGTTCTAGAAATTATTTTGTGCTCTCATTTGTTGTATTGCTGTTTATATTGATTTGAACAGTTACGGTGATGATCATGAGCAGAAAAGTAAGATGGAGTAGCTTCCAGAGTCATTAATTTTTGATGATCTGTGGAGCACTTGCTGCTGGCTTACAGAGATCTGACTAGTTCTGTGGTGTTGGCTTCCTTCTTTGATTTCTGCTGCTGCATTGCATGCACATTTTCCTGCTTGTAGTCTTCTAGGTATACAACCACTCTGGAACATTAAGTAACAGCAGGTGAGAGGGGATCCACATGACCACGAATGGGAGGAAAAGTTGTCCCACACAGCATTTTGTCTCTTAAGATGTTGTCCAAGCTCTTAAGCAGCAAAAGAATCCTTGAAGCATAGGAGAAGAAAAAGCTTGACTATAAATGCAGACGTTTACATAGGATACTGCAGTTATGGAAAAACAGAAAGATGCAGAAATGGAAAATAAAAAGTCACTGAGGTTGAACTGGCCACACAGAAGAGGAAAGAAAAAACTGAGACCTGGAGAAAGCTGATTTAATGGCTTGAAAAAGAGTGAAGAAAGTCCTGCATTCATAGAACAATGAAAGTAGAAGGATAAAAGGACAAATAAAAGAAGTCAGGACTAAGACCATGCTATTTGCTGTTTGCACTGTGTTAAAATACATTGTCAAAATGAGTCATTGGAGTAATTTCAGGTCCCTGGAAATTCAGATTTCTGCCTCCATGAAGACATTTGAAAACTAGGATGGCAATTTCAAATCAGATATAGGTCAAAAACAGAAACTGAGAACAATGATGCAATATTAATCTGCTTTCTGTTTGGGATTCAGTGTTTTGGTCCTTATTAGATCAGAATGCATTGAGCTAGACTGTGACTCCAAAAGTGGGCAGGATGATAACCAAGATAACCTAAGATTTAAGACTCAGAAATAAATCTGTGTCATATCAGAGATTGAACTGACTGTGGGATGATAAGGTACAGGAGCTAATCGTCGTGCTAAAACCCACAATAGTCTCATTCTGAAGAGAGCACTGCTTATGACTCTGAGGCTGTGAGAGTTGACTAGACAAGAAAAATAACAACATCATATAAAAGTCTGTTGCTTATTTAGGAAAAAAAGAAAGCAACTCAATTTACTTTTTACAATTAATAGTGGATCTAAAATATTCTGAAGGTCTTGGAAAAGATATTTTTTAAAATAATCTATGAGGAAATTTTAAATTCCCCAAATGCTTAATTTCAAACCTGGAATTTTGTCTGTGCAGTATTTTTCTGGAAATTAAATACATTTTCTAGATTAAAGAGGTCAGTTTTAGTTGCCACATTTGCACTTAATGGTGAGCTGCCATTGTCAATGTTTCAGACATGTGACTCCATTCTGTGATATGTTCTTGGATTTCAATTGGTAGACTGCCCAAAATGGAAGGGCTTTCATGTGAATGATGGATTCTCTATCCTTTTAGATGAGTCCTGAAATGAATTTTTTTAAGCTGTGAAATGGAATAAATGGTGGAGAGGGCAGGTGTTTCACACCATTTATGCAGAATAACATTTCATCCATAACAAAGGAAGCTGACTTCTAAGGCTGGAATATTGCAACGGTTTATCAGGTCACTACTACTTTTTAGTCCTTCTGAGGTTAAGAGTTCAATGTAAACCAATGTTTTATGCAGAGAAAGCATAAACATTCAGATAGGACCTGGTACTTTGTTTTAGCCTTCTTATCAAACTGCATTTCTGCTTTCATTTCATTGTGATAGCTCTGGAATTCCTTTATGTCCTTGCCATCTCTGTGTAGTTTTCTGTCCATGTCTCTGCTGTATAAAATCTCCAAAGCTGATTGAGACGTTATCCTTGTGTAAGTGCCTTCCTAAAAAGCTTACAAACTCAAAGAAACCCCCAAAATTATCACTACATGAGAATGCAGAAGGAAGTTGCCTGAAGATATTCTCACTTCAGTTTCACAGTGTAAATTGTCTTTGGCTATTTTTCTTCCAGACTTTAAAATTTTTTTGACATGACAGTGTCTTGCACAGTTGATACTTGACAAAAAAATGACAGTGAGAAAAAAAGCTATCTTGCTTTCAATATTTTGTTTTATTTTTCTTTTAAAAAGGTGTAACATTTCAACTAAATTTGGTTCTAACTTTATTTTCCAAAGTAAGGACTCCCCAGTCTGGCTCTTTTATTTCAATCTTCTTCTTACAGGTGGAACTAAGATTATGTTCAGACCATCACTTTTTTCTCTTGTAACATCTGCCCAATAATCCTGCTGCTAAGGACAGAAGATTGTTCTGCTTTGATTGTTCTATATTTGATTCTAAATCTCTTAAAAATCCTAAACAGCACAGCTTTCTGATTCTTGAGAATATTTCAGCATAAATATTATCTTGTGAAGGCATCATTTACATTTAAAATTATTTTAACTTCTACAAAAAATATAAAAATGTATAGTAACAGCCAATGATAGAAAGATTTATTTGTAGAAAAAGGATTTAAAGCATTAATGATGATTTTAAAAGAGTGTTTTATTGAAGGGTAGTTAGTATACCTAGCACTGTGTGAAAGAGCAGCAGTAGATGGCCCACTCTTGCAAACATTCATAACTGAAACTGATGTTCAGAGTGGTCCAAGTGCGAAACACTGGCCCCAGGTGAATGTCTCTCTGAGCTCCGCAGTTCACATTTTATGTAAGACACAGGCAACTTTTCTATGTGGCTTAAAGTCTTTGTGCTTTACATAAGAAATCAGGTGTTTTAAAGGATGAGTGGATTGCAGGAGAAGAGGATTGCTGTACAGGTGTGAAAAATGACATGGAAGACAAGAGGTAGCTAAATAGGCAAGAGAGGAGGAAGGCTATTGGCTGCAGGGAGTAGAGTGAAAATAATATGATGCAGAACAGAAACATAGCCAGAAGCAGAGTTGTTCACAGCCTTGAAGTTTAGGATGAAGAGCCTGGACTTGAATAAGTTTCCTTTACCTTCCACATCAAAGAAGGGAGTGACATGATCCAGGCAATAGGTGAGAAAGCTCTTATATTACAAGTTTTCATGCTACATTAATAAGAAACATACTTAAAAACTGAGGCATTTAAGAGAGAGGGGGAAATAAAAGAGTATTAACAAAATTGTCTATAGGTGAGAAATATTAATTTGACAATCAAAATGCAGTTTAGTTAGTATCCATCTTTTGTTTAGCACTACTTTTGTGGCAAAAGCAGGCCTGCACAGTAATGTTAACTACTGTACTGAGTGTACAGTGGAGAAACAGATCCACAAGACATTGATTTTATGAGGTGAAAAAGCATGCAATGCACTGGCTTTGGGAACATGGTGTGTTTCCTGTGTTGTTATATGCTCAGAACCAGAAAGAGTAAATCATTAAAAAATGGACACAGCCTTCAGTTTTGTTTTAGCAGCCACTGGCTTTTAGCAGGTCACCAGCTTTTTGTTTGTTTGTTTGAAAGCAGCTTGAATAGTGCAAGGTGTTTAAGTTTGCTTGTGTGGTAGTGTGCCTTGTAGTGGAGTGATTCAAAATAGCTCACAGCCCAAAAAACAGCCCAACAGCAAGTTCACAAAGCTCTGTGTGGGCTGCTTTTCTCTAGAGCAAAATTAAGGAACATATTCTGCCATTAGAAGGCAGAACTCATGGCTTCAGAGTCATTCAAGATGTTTTCTTTGCCCAAGTTCATTTCTGTCTTAGCTCTACTATCCCTGCATGGCAACTTGCAGTGTAGTGAACGCCAACAATAACTTTAAAATATGATTTGAGATGATAAAAAGAAAATTACTGCTTGGGACACACATGGTTTGAATTTTGGCAAAATCTGTATGTTTCATTATTTCATTCAATGGAGAGGGTTTGTGCTGGACATTTGGAAGGATCTCTCAAGCAGAATCAGAGCTGGCAGTTTTGAGTGGGTCGGAAAGGAAAGCAGTGGGTTAGAACCTTATTTTCTCAGAATCTGTGTTGGTGTTGCCCAGTGAACATTGTGAGCTGGGTCTGCAATTGTTGGAAGCTGGCATTCTTTCCACTAAAAATAACAAAATATTTTTAGCACTAATGCAGATGAATGTTTCCCTTGATCCAAAAGTCACCGTAGTTTAAAGGCTAGGTTTTGTCCAGCCCTCTCCTTGCCCTATTTGATACTTTTATGAAGAAAAAAACACCACATCAACTAATAGGCACGTATTCAGTTAACTGGAGACTATTTGATTTTGTGAACCTCCTCAGGTAAGAGAATGCCATCTCTCTGTTCTCAAGCACTGATCGAGAAAGAGTATGTTCATAATGGACCTGAGACTTTCAATAAAGATGCTACGTTTACTAAAATAAATGTTTGTGTGGGTGGACTTAAAGAGTGTGCTCCAGGCCTTATTTGTTTTCCTTAGTGGCTTATGTGAGCTTGGAGATGATGCCATGATAGCTAGTGGCGTTTCTTCCTGCTTAGAGAATACACAGGACAGCAGAGAGCAGAGTAAGAACCACAGAATCATTGAATGGTTTGGGCTGTACAGGATCTTAAAGACCATCCAGTTCCAACCCCCCTGCCATGGGAAGGGACACATTCCACTAGACCAGGTTGCTCAGAGGCGTATTCAACCTGTCCTTGAACTCTTCCAGTGATGAAGCATCCACCACTTTGAGAAACCTGTTCTAGTGCCTCACCACCCTCACAGTAAAGAATTTGGAAAAAGTGTATCTTCATTATCTTAGTATGTCAGTGATTGCCTGTATAATGTTTTATTAGTGTATAAAAGCAAACATAATCCCAAAGTGCAAGCAGAATGGCAGACTTGCAACAGTCATTAAAGTTTGCTTCCAGCTTAAATAGTAACCCTGCTGTCTTTACAGGACATATCTGGTAGAACAGTTGTTTATTAATGTTTAGACAGTTTTTTGAAGATGGAATGCTTTTGTTAAGTGTTGAATATTGTCAGTGTTACTTATCTCTTACTGTTATGTGTGGCTTTATGTACAGCTAGACAGGGTGATCTACCAGCAAAAAATAATTATTCCATTTGTATTTCTTACAATCTTAATAGTGAACTTTTCGGTGTAATGTATTTCTAATGCTTTATTCCTGCTTGCTGTGAAATTTTCAGAATTTTCTCTGATAGAAAACACATATTTTCTCCATCCTGGCTTCTGTATGGTGTAACACCTTTGCTCAATCACCATTCCATTGCTACTAACACATTTGTTCATTGGTCTATGCTGCAAACTTGATCTGTAGAATGATCTGAGGTGAAATCACCTTCTTTGATGTTTTGGGAAACCATTTCAGGCTAACTCATCCCTGGAGTTATCTTTTGTCATATTTTGTGATATTGAAGTATTAGAACAAAGTTAAACCTGTTTTTGAAGCTCCCTATATTGCCAGGAATAATGATTCATGTAAATTTACACTCTGAGGCCTATATTTGCAATTGTAGTGAGAGTGAGATGATAGCTCAGAGCATAAATGGGATGGGTACAACCACCATCTGATATATAGCTAATTGGTGGAGGAACACTGAACGAAAGCTAAATCAGCAGATTTGTTTATACACACATAGAAAGTAAAAGAGAAAAAAAAAAAAAAAGAACCTCTGTGCCCCAATGCTTAGTAAACTGTGTATTTCCCTACCCATACCCACATGTGTGGAAGCATTTTCTTCCATACTGAGGAGCTCCCTGAAAGCACCTCCATTTCTCTGGCCCTCTTTTCTCACTGTCTGCAAGTTTGGAGCTTGAAACTCCATTGCACTGTGGAGGGTATCAAGGAGAACATGAGCCAGTTGTAAAGGGTGGGTTCAGTTTGTGCAACAACATGCACAAAAATACATATGTACATGTTTTAGATGAACATATTTATCTGTCTATCTCTTTGTCTGCCTATATCTTTATAGCCACAGGTTTGAGGTTTTTTTCTTTTTCAATCAAAATACATTTAATAGCATTTTGCTGATATTTACAACCCCTATGAATAAACTAAAAAGAGAACAACATTTCATGGCAGTTTAACTCAGTAAATATAATTATGGCTATGTCTTGATCTAAATATCAAGGCAAAATTTTTCTTCCAGTTTGTAGGTATAGCATCTTGAGTGTTTCAGATCTTTGAGGTCCTTCCTCGTGTGACTGGAGTTCTTTTCCCAGGCATACTGAAGTACAAGTGCAAATTTCCATAAAATTTAAATAAGGTATTTCCTGTAATAATGAATAATTGTGGCTGCTCTCTGGTCTGCATTGTAATTAACCATGATCAGACTTGTTAGGCAGAGATATTGCTCCTGTTATAATTTGGCAGGCTACTGTGATTTTGCCAGCTTAAACAAACTGCAGCTTTTACTTGCAGAATCACAGGGACAAGATGTGCTTCTGCTGCAGCAGTTTCTCCTTAAAAGCAGAGGAATAAAGTGATAGCTAGGTATGAGAAGCCACCAGTGGTACCAGTAGCTATTCAATTTTTGTAATGATGGTTTCCCTAGGAGTATTTGTAATATTGTATGGTGTGATTGCTGTGAGTTAGTTAAATCTGGCATTGTGGTTCAGGAAAGAGAAAGTGACCCTTTTATGTTTTATTTAGCAGATATTTCTGCAGGGTAAATCTCTATGGACAAAAAACAAGGGGGCAGGGGAAGGTAGGGGAGGAAGCACAAACAAAATCAAACCCAGAACTATGGAAGAATCATAAAAATAGCCCTAAACAATTTTTTTTTTTTTTTTTTTAAAGAAACAGCAAGTGACCTTGTGCTCAAATACACAAGGTCTGCTGCTTGCGCTAGAATGATCTCTGTGGACTAAGTAGCACTGCAGCTGGACACTTGGTCAGCCTCTGTTTCTCTGTCTTTCTCTTTTTGTGTTAAGAACTGTTTGAAACATTACTGTCTAGTTACTGTGGTGTCTTTCATTTAGATTCTGCTTATTGACTAAACCACAAGGATTCCTGCCCAAAGTACCAGGCAGCCTACGCTTGAATGATTTTGATTTTCTAACATCAGCCCTGGGGTTTATTTGAAAAATGTACATACACTGCAGCTTTAACAAGTCAAGTGACTGCATGATTTTGACCATGGATTAAAGTATATCTGAAGATCATTAAATTAAAAAAAAAAAAGGTGGTGCAGGGAAATAAATGTAGTAGTCATTGTACTAGTACTGTGCATGTGTGACACATGTTTTTCGTCTTTTCATCTTCTACAAGAGCCAGAAAGTTTCCTGCCGTTCTCTTTCCAGCTATTGACAAATGATTGCCAGATGTGAGATCTTTGCTGTGCTCTTTCCCCTTCACAAACCTGCAGTGATGGGATATTCAATTCTCCCTTGCCCATTTCATCTCCTTTCCACATCTGCCAAAGATACACAGGCTATACATCCCTACATGAGAGTTTAAAGTTTATTCAGCTCCTCCGCTTCCCCCAGTAAAACATTTAGAGACAACAGAATGAAGTCCATGTGACTCTCCATAAATCTCAATGCATTTCAGGGTAGGTTGGTTTTTTGTACATATCTAGGCAACTTTGCTTTATTTTTGGCCTGTATTTCACATATAAACTTACACCAACATATGTATATAAATGCACATATTTATGTGGAAAAAGTAATGCCAGTTTAAGACTCCTCAGGAGTTCCTGCCATTGTCACATTATATGACTCTCTCCTCCTCCTGAAGCTGAACCTAAAGTGTAAAATTTACAGGATTGTCTGATGAAGTTATTGAAATAAGCAACTAAAAGAAACTCATTATGATAGCTGTGCTGTGAAAGATTTTAAAACACTGAAAAACGTAGATGGAAAAAAGTATGTCTGTTACAGACTGTAAGATGATGCGTTAGCTCTCACTTTCCTCCAGTTTTACTACTGGATTTCTAGGAAAATTCTGAGGAGACTTTCCTTCAAAGTAACTTTTTGTAATCTAAGGAATGAACTAATTTTTATCTTAGCAAAAATAATTCTGGGGTGACCACACACATAATCAGACTCACATACAAAAGTTTTCTGGCACTGATGTCTACTGTTTGTATTGATGGGGGTTATTTTTCCCTTCCAAGTCTGCTTTTACAAATGTCTAGTGAAAGGGGAAAAAAAGAAAAAAAAAAAAAGAAAAAAAAGAAAAAAAAAAAAAGAAAAAACTCAAAGCAAACATGCCCCACCCCCAAACAAACAAACAAAGGAATGGAAACAGGGAGAGAGACAGAGGGACAGGCTTTCCAGCTCCTGACCTTGCTATCAGGTGGGCCAATGCAGGTGTCCTTTCTGTTTTAAGACTGTGCTTTCTGGCAAACTGAGCAGATCTTCAGTCCCTGAGACAGATCAGCAATTTCTTTTTAATTAGAAAAAAAAGTCAGTAGAATGTCTGCCATATGTGCTCAAAATAGTGGATGGAACTTCAGGAACAGAGCAGACTTACTTGGGTTTTAATCTTAAAAATGCAAGATACTTGCAGTTTTGTTATTCCAAAGATTGTTGTTGTACAGTTGTTACCATTTCTGCCTATGCCTGTTGAGAAATGATGGTGTATCCTCATCTTTAGCATGTCCAGACTCACTATTTCACTTTTGCCCCTTCTAAGATCTTTAGATACCTCCCATAGAGAAAAATACCTGAACTTATGAGAAGAAACCTGTAAGGGAAAATCATCTTCCCACTGAGCAAAAGAGAACCCAAAACCTAAGCTGAATGTGACTAAAACTTTTCTAAGACTCCAAGTTTTTTGCATTCTGCTTTTGAAGATGATTTGATAGTGAGATAACGTTGTTGGTTAGAGATATTTTGCCATGTGGTTACCATTTAAATTTCTCCTTTATTTTTTTCCCCCATTAAAGAAAGGAAAAGTTATTTTTGAAGGAACGCAGAAAACTTCACACCTTGAAGATCAAGACAAACAGTTGTCTGTCTTTTCACGAAACAATCAGGATTGAAACTCCAGTAGGAGGAGATGAGATACATCAAGTTCAGAACGCTTCACTTAATTTGTCCTTACTAATGTGCTGACTGGTTTCTCATGTCTTCCTTCTTCTTTCACCATGGTTACTTGGGGAGGTGGAGAGGTGCTAAGCAATGGAGGTGTCATCCGGCCTGTGTGCTGAGGGAACGTCCTTCAGAGGACAACTTGTCACTAGCCGTCAGAGAAGAGAGTGGCTTTGTGGTCTCTGAACATCTGGCAGCGCTGCACAGGAAGCTGAGGGGGTGTCATTAATTGTGATGAAATAATTTAAACCATCAGGAATAAATGAGGCTGTTAAACTAAGTTCAGATTCCATTTGCTGTGCACATGTGTCTAGCAGCCTGTGTGCAGTTAAGAAAAAGAAATGAGTTATATTAGCTTGTGAGTAGAAGTGAAACAGATACTGTAAATGAAGTGAGTTACAGTGTGATGACATCATGTTGAACAACATTCAGAGAGTGAGTTTTGTAAAATCAGCATGCAGGAAGGTGGCATGTTACTTTGATAAAGTTTTGCTTAAGATCTCACCTGATGATGATAATGGGTAAAGCAAGCAATGGTTTGGTGCATGATTTGCAAAACTTACCTTGTAGTTTCCAAACAGAAGCCTATCTTGTGAACAGAACTTTTGCCTACAGATTTCAGCACAACTTACCCATTATTCTGTACATATCAGTCAGATACATTTAGAACTGGGCCATAGCAGAGATATTTACAAATAAGGGCTTGGGACCTCTGTATGAAGGGGTGCTTTTAAAATTTTGTCAGCTTCATTTTGCTGGAGGTAGAAGGGGCATTTACTGACATGATATTTTCTTCACTTTTTGGCAACTGTCCTAATAAATGAAGAAATTATACTGCACCAGATTTCAGAGAAGTTAGAAAACACATAATCTTGAACTTGTTGAAAAATGAGTAAAAGCATATTGGGTGAAAGGTCTCAATTTCCTTTTTACTTGAATGTTCCTCAAATAAAGAACATTCAGCATTCATAAAAATGTAGAGAAAATGTCTGTACAAAGCCAAGTTATTTCAAATAGATGTTAAATTCAAATGCAATTGTTTCTAAAAATGGGCAGATACAAACTGACTTTTGCTGAGCAGTGGCCTGAGAAAGCAGAAATAGTTGAAAGTGATAGTCGTGGGCATCTCCAAAGTTAAGAAAGTTCACAAATTTACATATTCATCCGAGGCAGATTTTTGGCATCTGGAATAATTCTGCAAGACTCTAGCTGAAGGTAGGACACCCAGCCAGAGGTCACAGCCCATGCTTTTACTACCGTCAGCATATGTACTGGTAGGCTGCTTGCAGTGATACAGCTGGAAGGCTGCTTTAAATTCTGACAGTTACCAGCAAATTATTGTTGGGCTTTCTTCCTGTGAGCAGAAGAGACCATGGATGCATGATTGGGACTTTCTTCTGCCTGTATTACAGTCAGCTTGTAAAATTGTGCTCACTTTTGTTCCATTGTCCAGTTGCCTTTTTGGGAATTCCAGTTTTCTTTGGTCAGTTCCTGTTTGGAACAGAGACTACTATAATATCTGAGTACATGAATTTGCAGTGGATGACTTTTGGTTAGATACGTCTGGCATCCCTGGTAAATTTTTCCATTTCCCTTGAAGGAGTCAGTGTCAAAAATAGTAATTAGAAAATAGACCTTTTTAAAAAAAATTAAAATTGGTTATTTTTTTGGTCTTTAAAACTATTTTCATTGCTAAAATTGGAAGTATTTCGTGTTAGTATTTTGTGTCTAAGGGTGCCAAAACAGCATGCAATGGTACAGCAGTTGGTGAAAAATAATATTTGGTGACAGGAAAGACCGTGTATGGAGCACCAGTGTTTCTGGAGTATAAACCTCTCCTTGCATACCCTGTAGGTGAAGTAACTGTTTATTTTAGTATAGAAATACTAAGGAAACACTTGTGATAAAAAAGTTATATACATACAGCTTTGACTCAAAAGATTTTAAAATTTTCAGCCGGGAGTTCTGTACCAGTCCTTCCTTCTGCCTGTAACAAGAAATCTGTGTTTTGTTTATCAGCAAATTTAGGCTCATATCAGGGCAGTCTGTAGAATGCTGGGGAGCTGTTTAAGTGTGTAGGAGCAGGAGTCAGAAAGTGAGTGCCTGGGCCCTGTAAGGAAACTGGCAGAACACTGGGACCTGGAGGTGCTCAGCACTTTCAATCCCTGCTGAGACTTCAGGTAAGATGGAAAAATGGTGCATGTCAGATTAAGGGATTTTAATATGTCTGTAGGTGCTGAACTGCTGGTCAGTGAATTTGAAAAGTTTGGTTTTGGACAGTTAAAATATTACCATTATTTCTAAATTAAAAGCATGTTAAATGTTTTTTCCTTAGAGTGCTTTATTAGCACAGAATGTACCCCACTTTAAATATATTTGAAATGATTTTGCAGTATATTTTGGTCATGTAGTTTGCTGACATGAAGTTGCAGAAAAAATGAAAAGTTTTGTTTTTAGATGATTCTGCCATATCTGAGATACTGGAATTCTCTACTCATCCTTTTAAAAGAACTTTTTCCTTTTGCAAGGCCTTTGCAACCTCTGCAATTTACTTGCTGGCCTTCTAGACTGTCACTTTCTTTCTGCCTAATCCCGGTCATACATCAACCACATTTGTTTTCATCCTGCATGAAGCTATGAAGAAACAATTCTTTAGTGATGTCACTAGAAAATGAATAAATAAAAGCTTTCTGTTCCCCAGACTAGTTTCTTTGAGCTAATATACACCGAGAGATATTTCTGTGAAACACTCTGTGTGTGTATTTTAGATTACTTAAATAATTGGGTTAAAATATGACACAGTAGAGGAGGAGTAAGAAGGAACAAAATAACTACAGAATGAACAGATAGTGCTCCAGACATTGTTAAAACTTAGGCTAAATCTGAAAGTAAACCCTGAGAACAGGAGGCAAGAGTGGCTGTACTAGATGGGTGTAAATGTTAGTGGGCTAGCTGCAGTGTAATGGAAACTGCTCAAATTACTTTAATATTTATAAAAAAATATTTTAAGGACCCTGTTTTCTCTGACAGAAATAAACAAGCCACCCCCTCATTCTAGAATCATGTTAGGTTAAAAATATTCAGAGATTTAAATTGAACCCATTTTGAACATGGAATATAAATGTGCTTTTAAGGCAACTTACCTTGTTTTGTAAAGCTCTTGGATGAGGTTTTTGATATTATAGCACAACTGTTGTGATTATCAAACAAGTTTTCGTGCTATATTTTTGTGATCTGTTAGGATCTTTTTTTTGCCACTTCTTATAACAGAACTCCGAACAAAGTTTCTCAAACTTTTGGGTAAAACAGCTACATGCTCTACTCAACTACAGTTAAATTTGTTTTTATTTTTCTATCCTAGGATGGGAATTGTACTCTTTTAACCCATTGTCCCCTGCCTCATTAAGTACAAATACCCTCCAGACACTGCTTTCTCAAGGCACTTCAAAGTTTATTATAAATGCAGCTCAACCTTTGTGGGCAGTGCTGTTTTGTGCTGCTTTGGTACAAAAAATATTTCACTGGCATGTTAAGTTTATTAGATATTCCTTATGTAAACCAAAGAGGTGTTCTTTGATGTTTAGACAAATCATGGTTTTAGCAACTAACCGTAAAATCACTAGTTGTACAAGAAACTTCCCTCAAATGCCCCATTAGTTGATTACAGAGTTCTTTTCATTGCTGGAAAAAACAATAAGTAGAAAACAAAATACATTAATTTGGGTAACTGAGAGGTCCACAGAACATCTCTACATTTGGCACCAACATTTAGGCTCGCTCAATTACAGGTTGGGAGCTCTGCAAGGATTGGGGCCTGACTTTAAACTGGAGAACTAATGGGTGCTACGTGGGTCCTGAGTTTCCTGCACAAGACTGATTAATTTCACTGAAATTTTGGAAGCCAGGAATTTATGAGAACCAGACCAGTAGGGTTAATCCACATTAAAAATAATGAAAATTTTTCTGAGTGTCATTTCAGTGGCAGCTAGTAGACAATAAACAGTGCCACATTTTTCTACATCCCTCTATGCATATTTTGTGCGTCTGATGACATCCTCCCAGTGCTTTCCTACCATGTGTATATATTTTCTTTTGAGAAACTGGTTTGAAACGTGCTGTTTTCTATGGCATCAACAGGTATCACAAAATCCATGTAATATACTCACAAATATTATTTTTATGAATTGAGCAATTAGTGTCTGATGTAGCAGTCACTTGCTAGACTTGTCCTTGATTGTATTTGATTTATTCCAATTTACAGTGATCTGATGCAGTAGAAATCCGTACATAACATGAAGGGTTCTTTTAAATTTATTCCGTGCTAAGAAATAAAAAAAAATGGCTAAACTAATGCTATTAAAAAAATAAAAAGTAGTTACTGGAAAATTTAAGCATTGAGGCTATTGCATCTGTGTCTAGATTTTCTTCAATGAAGCAACATTTTAGTAATGATCTCTTGCAGAGCACCATCTTTATTATTAAGAGTATGTCTCATTTGTGTTTGTGAATCAGGATGAAGATTTCTGAATAAAATATCCGTGAGTTATTTGTTCAATGTTTTCCTAATGAAAAGAAGAGGATAATAAAACCACATTACAATAAGGGTACAAATTAATTGTGGCATTATACCTGGACTTCCGTTGAAATACCTTAAGCATGCCAGTGAAAAAAAGCATACATTTTTCATTTGAGACATGTAGACAAATCTGAATTAGATTTCATCTGCTTTCTAGAAGTTGGTGAGTCTAGCTGTTATTTTGCCTTTCCTGAAATTGAAATATATATATATATATATATATATCTACTAGAGCTGAGGTTTGTAGTGGAAAATAGAATGGCATAAACAAGAAAGTGGGATTGGCAAAGTGGTTTTTGTTAGATCTGTGATTAAAAGTTAAGCAAATAATTGGATAGATATCACTGCTAGAACTGGGAAAAATAATCATTACTATAATATTTTTTTTAAGAAGGAGTGAAAAAAAAAAAAAAAGGGAAAGAAGTCAGTCATTTGCCCACATAAGCCAGTGTCTTTTCTTTGAATCTACTGATTCCCACCTGGTTTTCAATTTTTTTACATGTTTTCAAAGCTGAATAGATGTAGATGCTTGATCTGTATGGTGCATGAGTTCTCTTCCTTAGGTATGCTTTCTCACACATGTAGGTGTGTTTTGTTGCCTGGAAGGGAGGTTTGAGGGAGCAGGTAAACCAGGATGGATAGGTATCAAAATTATTTTCTAAAGAGGTGGCTGTCACTCTGTCACAGCGCGGCAACAACCATGTTGTATCTCTCCATTATTCTGAGACTTGTAAGTTACCACCAGTAAGAGACAGAGGCTCATTTAAGCTGAAATTGTCTGAGGACAAGATTTTCTCTTCATAGAATCATAAAATGTCTCATGACTGAAGGGACCTATCAGGATCATCTAATCTAACTCTCTTTTTGCAAGTGGGGATGCTGGAGACTGGTAAATAACCTGGGATGTTCTACTTGGGGCATGCTTTTGGGATCATACGGTAGCTAGCTGAAGGGGATCTGCATATGATTTTGCATTTCAGAGGTGGGTGATAGCTGCTAAATTTTGCAAATGTCTGACTTTGAAGATGGAATTATGTAAACACTCTTCATGAATTATAAGGGGAGTGAGGCAACATGATTTTTTTGTGGTTTATTTTTTGTTGCTTATTTTATTGATTTCATAGTGGAATACTTTTATTTATGCATTTATTTTCATAAATTAACAGGTAAGAGACAGTGGATAAGCAGATGAAACAAGATCAAAGATTAAGTCAGAAGGCCTTAGGGTGAAACTAAATTCTTTAATGCTGTATTCATTTGTGTAGCTGCAGAAACCACACAGTGCTTTTTCTGCTCTTTTCTGTGCTGTACAAGGAGCAATAAGGAGTAGCCCAGAGTCTCCAAAACTGGAAACAAAATGTCAGTGCTGGATGCTGTCACCAGCTTGAATAACTGAGAGCACTAGTATAGAAATAAGTTCAGCTGCTTTATAAAAATGTTATTTTTCTTTATTGTTATAACTGTGTTCATTATTTGTATTACAGTGGTGCATAGAAGTTCCAGCTATGGGCCAGGAGTCTGGGTATTGTACAAGCATAGAACAAACCTTATTTTTACAATTAGTCAGTTCTAGGGTGGGATGCTGCAAGTACTGTAAATCTTCATCCCAACAATTTGTGATGATTTATCAGGGACTTTATATGCTCACTGATCTAGAAATAAGGAGAAGACTTCAAAAGAAGTGGAGCAACGTTGGCTAAAATTGCATGTGCTTGATTCAATTTTCATTTTGCTATGCACATTATTTGGAAATTTCTTCTGTCATGTCAATGATAGCCAAGCAGGAAGATGCTGAGGAAGGAAACTAGATAGGAGACAATATAGCTGAGTTTTTGGATGTGTTTGGGAGTTTTCTGGTTGTCAGTAGTAGTATATGGTGGTTCTGTTTGTTTTATTCACACTGAAATTTAGTAAGTATTTAGAAGATCTATGAGAGCTATTTCTTATCAGATAACAGAGTCTGGCAGCAGAACCAAATACTGGTAAGAAGACATAATAAAATGGCATCAGAGGCTTGTGATACAACTTTGTCAGCAAAAGCTTCTGCAGACAAAATAGAATCTGATGTGCACTTGGGAGGAGTAAGACACTTCCTGGCTTCAAGTGTACTGTGGGGAGATGAGATTGAAGTTTCCTTTGAAAATTGTTGACTCTCAGGTTTAAAAAAGCGAAATCTGTAGCTTAATGTTTGCTTTGTATCTTGTTCTCTGCCATCCTTTATCTAGTAATAATGACTTACCATATTCAATCAATCCAGTCAATATATGAAGCATTTTATATACATCATAATTACTATATGACCTAAAAACGTGAAATGTGGTTTTTGAAGATCTGATAAATTTGAAAGTCTTTTAAGTACTGAACATGTTGATACTGTGACTAATTCTATTCCCTTCAGCACAGTCAGATATTTTCCTTTGTATGAAAATTCTGGGAGAGGTTGGAGAGATACTACAATACCATAAGCCACTAGTTCAAGTTATTTAGATCCAGATTTGATCCATGGTCATATATTTTTCATTCATATGGTTGTGAAGTATCAAATCATTTTGGCAGAGACCTGCTCTGATTTAAAGTAATTTTTAAAATCTGAGAATCTATCAAAACCATATTTCTAGCTGTAGCAAAATGTATATTTACATTACAGTCTGTCCAACATGAGTAATGTCAACAATATTACAGTGTACATTTTATTCCAGCTAACAACAGTAGCTTTATCCAAGTTCCAATCAGAGGTACAGTGTAAACGCAAACCTAAGTTTTATGTCTTTCAGTGGTAAGCCAGTCATATTTTGTTGTTTTTTTTTTTTTTTTAAAGTTGGAAGTATGTGTGTATATAACTATTACAATGCTTCTTGCAGATGCATTTTAGTTTAATTTTTTGTAGCCAATGACTTACTGTCAAATCTTTCTGCATTTTAGTTGTAAGCATAGAAAGTGTGGGTTTTTGTAGTCTGCTCATTTTTGAAACTACCTGTGAAAAGACCCTAATCAAGAGAAAGAGTGGAACACTTTTTGATAGCCCTCTGTAGTCCATTCCACAGCAGGACATAGACTTGGCTCAGGGCAGTACACAGAAAGATAGCTGTAATGATTGTAGCATAACCTAACTTTCTAGTAATAGCAATAGCAAAATTTAATAGGATGTGATAATTTTGCTCACTGGTTATTGACTAAAAACTCATAATTGGGCTAAAATTATGTGGTATTGCAAGTCAGTTATATCCCCTTTGGCTAGCAGCTGCTAGAAATGTCTTCACTCCTTCTTAGTGCTTACTTGCTAAAGGTTATGTTTCTTAGAGAAGCAACAATGCTCCTTGCATGTCTTAGACTGAAAATCATTATGACATTAGACAAATATAAGCAAACTGTCTAGCCCGGGTAAAATAGTTTTCTGAAGATTTGTGGCTTGATGTAGATGATTCTTCTGTATTTTTTAATATCAATTTTGTTCTCATCTAGTTGGGACAATTTTACAAAGCTCAAGTTCTCGTTCCATCATGAAAAAGTCCTTTTGAGGATGTTTCTGTGTGGACTCTGGAATCTTGGTGCATGATCTGACTGACTTAGTGTTTCTCTGAGCCTGGTAAACTTGGGTTCTACTTATGATTTACACTTTAACAGTAGATCTAAAGTGAGCCTAGAATTAGTATTTTAACAATACATAATATCTGTGCAAATTTAGCCAGTGGAATATTATAAAAATGCATAATGTCAAGTTTAGTGAATTAGGAGCTTTTGATTTAAAAAGGAAATAAAAAAAAAAGAAGACTGGGAAAAGCGTCATTGCTGAAAATATTTTTGAGAAGTCTGCTTGGGTTAGATGAGAAATGTTGTTCAGGATGAAAGGTTACCAATTATATTTGGAAGAAATACAAATTTGATATCTACTATGGTAACGTCTTTGATTGTCAATATAGCACATACAAATTCAAATGATCTGTTAATCTTACCATGTGTGTAATTATTTTCTTATGTTTTGAGATCTGTTACATAGTAATTATGTCTTTTTAATATTTTTGACTTGCAGCTAATAGGAAGTATGTCCCCATGACATGGCACACACGTACATGCACACAGATTAAGAGAAGGAGGGGTGGAAAGAGAGAAAGAGAGGGAATTTCAGTAAGCGACATAAGATCAAGGGGATGCCAAAATTACTGGAAGGAAGGAAAGCAGAAAGCAGAGAATTGAAGATGAGATAAAAATTAGGGTAACATGTAGAAATCAGAGCCCAAGAGGAAAAGTACATCTTCTGATGCAAGTGTCCAAGAACACTATAGTGATTTAATATCTAACTTAAAATGAAATGAAATAAAATAGAATCCAATAAAAGCAAAAATGAATATGTAAAAGAAATGTGAATCTCTTAATTCTAAAAAGTGGAATAATATATCCCTGAAGTAGAAAATAAAGTGAAGTGAAATCCATAGTAATTATGAGGTTACCAAGTGATACAAATAAATCTATAGTAATTAAGGTTTCCACATACTAAAAATACACACATATATTTCTGTTTCTGAGAAGCATTACTCATACAGAAGACTAAGGTCCTTATCATAGACAAAAATTCATAATAAGAATGCATAGAGCCTTGAGACCTGTACTGTTATCTTAGTGTATAAAGTTAAATATGTTTTTAAAGCTTCACAGTATTGAGGCCTGGGCATGTAAAAAACAAAGTATAGCAAGAAAAATACCATAACAGATTTGCCAATTACATCAGAATAACCTGTATTAAAATAGTTTATTCCAAATTTATTGTTCAATTTCAATATAAAATAAGTTTGGATCCTGACTACTATTTTTTTTTACAGATTTACAACTATCTGTGGTGTTATGGTTTGGGGTACTATCTGCCAGATATCACTGGTGCTAATTGTAGAACAATATGCTGTGGAAAAACAACATGCATGAAAAACGGTTACAGATTAACGCCTACTGGGATTTAAAGCATGTGAGTTACAAATAGCTAGAGATGTGCTTGTGCATATGTTTTCTGCAAACCAAGAAAGTCTGCTGCTGTATGAAATGTGAGTTGAATTTGCAGCATGCATGTATGGCACATTTTGAAAAGCCAGTATAAAGCCTCTACAAGTTTAGAGACACTGTACAAAGTGCTGTTGCAGTTTTATTGCACATTGTGTGATGCACATTTCTACTGCCAGTCTCTAGACCCTCAAGGTCCCCTTAAGCTGAATTTTGATTGAGGTGCATTGTTATCAAAGACTTTAAATGGGGGAGAAGTATTACTCATTTCAATCTGTAAATTGGCTTATTTCCTAGGAAGACCATGAATGGTTTGGACAAATTATGGAAAACCTTCATTTTTCATGTAGTATTTGTCTTCTGAAAATCAAAAGCAATACACTGATAGTTAGGAAGAGCAAGATAGAAAAGTCCTTCACCGGACTTTAATTGGCAACCAGTGAGTTCCATCTATTTCAATGAAAAAGAGCATGTGGGCTATTTTGGTATATTCTTTGTGAAGTATCATACTTATGAATTCCATGGGACTTTATGATAACTAAAGTAAAAGAATGTGAGAATTCTTGTTTTGGATCATTTTTATTTGTTTATTTGGAGGACAACCATATGGCAAATACAGTTCTTTCCCAGTAGACAACTCCAATTGTGTACAGATTCACAAAGCTTGAGGAAAGAATTGGATCCGTTGTTGAAAGGGTCACAGTGTGTAGCTAGTTAGCCAGATTTCTGAAGAGTAAGGGAATCATTAGGAGTTTGACATTCAGGGCTCTAATTGTGGTTTTGAGTATTAAGTTAAAGGATCAAAAAGTGATATTCTCCTTGGACCATCTGGAGTTATTCAGGCCAGCAGTAAATGTTCAGCAGATTTAGGATTGTTGTTAACTTTCTAACATTGTTTTCTGTGGAGTGGTTTGGGGTTTTGGTTTTTTTTTTTTTTTTTTTTTTGTTTTTTTCCTCTGTTTATTCAGGGGTGGTCTTCAGGTCAGTAATAGTAGGTGCTTCATAGAAATATTGGTGTTTTGGGACAGTGACATCATTTCTGTTGTGTGTGGGCAAGCAAGAGTGATAGTCCTGTGCTTTCCTCAGTGGGAGAAATCAGCAAGTATGGTATGGGCAGAAGGTCAGTTGTTCCTGGTAAGAAAGTGCTGACCCTTTGCAAGCTCATCAACATGACTTTCATTTGTAATGACTGTGCTTAAATAAGTCTTTGTTCATTAAAATATGCAAGCAAAGCTGCTTGTTCTTTCTGTGAATAGTGAGATGCTGATTTAATAAGGAGCAGCAAAAGGATGTATGTGGAAGCTTGCCACCGTTCAAAATGGTGGGAAAGTGCCAAGGTGAACAATGCATAGAGCAGATGTGGTGATCTCACTTCTCCAAAACCAGTATGAATTAAAAACATTTGCTCCAGAGTGTGCCTAATCCTTGATTGTCTTTCCTTCCCCCTTATCCTGGGCTTCTTCCCAATCAGATCTCATCCCCCAACATTAAATCCAGCATAGAGGCTTTGATCTTGTGACCCAGCCAATCTAAAATGTATTTTGCATGCAGACATGTTTCAATCCCTCACACAATGATTGGTGGCTAACTGTTGTTAAACCACAATTATTGATCCACTGCTTTTGCATTATGTGGATGAGGATTGGCCTCTTTGTTGCTGACTGGATTGGAAGGAAATTTGGAGCTTCTCTAACCAGTGTTCTTTTCATGATGTCTTTACAGTGATGAGTTACTCACCCTGCATTACAAGGTGTTTGGTTTGACTGAAATGGCTAAATTAACATGAATGGATGCATTTAATGTACTCAGAATGGGTAATAATTGTCCATTGCACTTGTATCTGAGTTGGCTAACAGGTTAACTGCTGAGAAGTACCTGGAAGAACAAGCCTGGTGTAAAACTCCTTCCAAGGCAAATATACCTGTGTGGTATATGTTAAATTTTACTGAGGAAATGTTTCCACACAAATGATGCTGTTAGACAAAACAAATACATACTGCATAAACCTTGATTGGTTCAAGACTGTCCAATTAATTTTGTTCAAATTATATTCAGTTAACTGTTTTGTTAGTTCTGGTTTTGCTTTTGGGTCATATTTATAGTTTTAACAGAACTAGCCCTGTAATTGACATTCAGAAATTGAGGAATGAATACTGGCACTGACTGTGGGTGACAGTGACCCACAGAATAAAATACACTGTTATTCTTTTATCCAAGAAAAAGGGGGAAAAAAGTATATATATATATATATATATATATATATATATATATATATATATATACATATCTATATATATATATCTATATCTATATCTAGTATATGTGCTTATATATAGTGTATATATTTATATATAATTTTTTAAAAAATAGATCTAGAGATAGGCAGATAGATAGATAGATAGATAGATAGGTAGATAGATAGATAGATTAGATAGATAGACAGACAAAAATAGGTCATCTCCCCAAACTTTGTGTTTTAGCTTGGAAGGATGATGAACAAGAGAATCTAAGATGGAAAATTTGTTAAAAATGAAACCTGAAGGACTGAAACAAAACTGCAATTCTAATAACATTTTATTAGTGCCTGGGAGCCCGTGCCTTTGCTACAACCCCCTGAATGTTTTATTTTTGTTATAATTACAGTATCTTGCCTGCACTTTGTCCCTCTGATCCTTTGTTAAAGCCCAGATCACTATGTGCAGACTGTGCTTGTAGGTGTGATTTATTGAGTGACAAGTAGCTGTAGGGTAGAACACACGCCTCTGTACCTGAGTAAAGTATTAGACATCACAGAGCTGGGGGGGGCGAGAGAGAGAAGAAAAGCACAGAGCAGTAACACAGCAGCTCCTGGATACAGATCAGACAAGAGGTTCTGCCACAAATCACCTAGAAACATGTCAGACGCTGCATGTTTGTTGTTTTACACTGAGGGCACAGCCGTAGTCCAAAAGTATTGATTCTTTTCTTTGTACAGAGACAGAAACTGTCAGCTCTAGCAGGCTGACCTTGGTATGGCTCAGACAACTATTCCCCACCCTGCCTACCATATGAACCCCACAGGAAAAGCCCAGGCAAGATATGCCAATGTCCGTTTCACATAAACAGAGAGAAACCCAAGCCTGCCGAAACAGCTCCCGTCTCACCCTCCAGAGGTCCATGGTAGCAGTTCTGCACCACATTCCCTATGACAGAGAATTTGATTTTTTCCACTTTTTCCAACACTTTTTTTTCCAACATTCAAGAAACATTAATTCTACTTAATCATTCAGGAATTCAAGAACTGTCTACAGAAAATAACAACAACAACAACAATAATACTAATAACAACAACAATAACACCTACTTCTTACAAAGAAAAAGCACTGGCATTGTTTTTATGGGCCTGTTGTGAAGAGTGAGAAACAAGCCCACTTTGCACTAATCACAGGCAGAAATGTTTGAATAGAATTATAATTTTTTTGTTAGTATAGTAAAATCACCTAGACATATTGTACATATAAAAACATCACTGTACTTCTGGGTAATATTTGAGTTGACTTTAAACATTCTTTTGCATTTTCTTACAATGTATGTCAGTTCAGTAGAGTTATGTGGTGTCTTTATCAAGGCTTCACTGTTTTATCGATATTATTTTTCTCCTTTAAAACATCTTTTTGTTCCCTGCCCCAGCCCTAACACCCTCATTCATTTCTTGATGAACAGAAATCAATATTAAGGAATACTATCCCTATGCAAAAGGCTAAATTGAGTAACAAATTTGATTCCAAGTATATGTGGTTTGGTATCTGTGAAAGTAGGAAAGCTTTGTAAAGCCTTAATCTATCTGTAGTAAACCTTCTTCATCTGAGTTTTAATGCAGATCCATGTTCTGACATTACACATCACCAGGTTCCATCATCCTTTGCTTAATAATTTTTTGCTGTGGGAGCATATAGAGTATAAAACTCACTGTAGATATCTTGGTTAATGCTATTTTTATTTAAAATCCCACCTTAAAACAAAATGCAGTTGGTCCTTGGACTATTTCATAACTTGAGCAGTATTTGCTATCTATATTTAAGGTGTTTTATAGAATGGAGAGAAAGTACTGTGTACGAGCATTTTACTTAAATTTACTTAAATGGTTTACTTGTGTTTTAGTTAAACCAGAAAGTTAATGTAGTTAACAGACAAAGAAAATCCAAAAGGATAAATGAAGAAAGGAGCATATAGAGCTTATATGTTATTAGAGACTTGCTTTACTCTATAAGAGTTGCTTATTTTCATATGGCTGTTGTTTAGTTATTTTTTTAACTTGAAGGTACATTCCATATTTTTGCAGCTTTCCAAGAAAGAGTCTTCATCCAAACAGAGATTAATTCAGCTTTGTATTGTAAACTGTAAACTACCTAAATCCATGTTTCTGCTGAAGTCTGTCTTAACCATACTATGTGATACAGAAGCATTAAATCACCAAGTTAGAGTGGTTTTGTCATGTTGGAAAAAGGTGAAGGAGATTGGTAATAGAAGTCCCTTAAGGATCTGAGCATATTACAACTTTTTGTAAGTCCTGCTAAACAAAATAACTTTTGAAACTTGTGAGTTTTAAAAATTCATACTATGTTGTACACTTAACTGAAACCCCACAGATTTTGGGAAATGCTATCTGACATTTTGTGAGCATACTACCACATTAGTATGGCTCTTCATTCGAAAAATACGTTATTTACACAGAAAAAACCTCCTTGCCTCCAAGAGACATAGGGCCTCATCATCACTGTCATTGATCTGTCAAATGCTAGCTATTGCAGTAATGAAAATATATTGGCAGAAAATAGTTTTCTTCTTTTGGTATTATTTGCTTTGTGCTTTTTATAGTGGTTTTTCCATGTTTATTCCCATTTATAGTTATTTTCCCTTTTTCACTCAGTAACTGCAAAGAAGACATTTTAAACAGTTTAAAATTGATTGAAATTTATGTAATTGCCTAGGTTTTTGAGAGAAGGATGCAAATGAACCTTCCAAATTAGCTGTCTTGCAGACTGTGTCATTTCAATGCTTTATGTAGCATTCTGAAAACCTTCCAATCTTAAAGGAAATTTTCAAGAATTCTTCCATACCAAATTACTTCCTGTCACCAGGAAAATGGATAATATTGAAGTGGAACCTATGCTTTCTCCTCTTTAAACTGTTTCTATTTATTACAAAAAGCATAATTAAACTGGAGAGATACCTTTTCTATTCCTTATGCCCTCTCTAGTGCTACTGTAATTAAATTTATTTTTCCATATTCTAAACTGGCATTTAAATAAATCTGTTTTCACTGTAATAAAAAACAAAAAAAAGGTGATAAATAATTTGTAAGTTTTTGTGCCTATAGAATAATAAAATTATGTTATTTTCAACTTGTTTCCAGGTGGAAGAAAAAATTATTTAAAAACATATGGGGTTTTTTATTATTCCATGACAAAACATTGAGTGGGGGTAGTATTCAGAGATGTAAATGATTCCTAGATAAAACAATTTCTTTATGGTGACATGGATTCACAGGCTGGGTATACAATAAGAACAGTGTATAACTCAAGTATTACAGCATAGACATAAAAGGAGCAGAGACTATATTTAATTTTTCTGGAAGACCAGTGATGCAAAACTAAAAATGGTAGTGCACTGGATATTGCCAAGTCTTGTGAAACCCGTGTTACACTCAAGAACAAGGTAGTCTTCTCTTCGTGTACATCACAGTCGCATGATGTATTTCGCTTTTCCGTACTGTCGACTGGGTTATGCTTTTCCTTGTTAGTATGGTATCAGGACAGGATCTATAAATCACTAAGTAATATGCAGGTCTTTTGAAAATGCACCAAAGGTTTATTGCCAGTAACAGACCAGTGGCCTTATGTGGACTTTACATGAATAAAACAGATTGATGAGCCATTTTATAGCATTACAAGCTGTATTACAAATATATCACCCTTTTCAGTAAATTAACGTGAAAAACAGTCTAATGAGCTACCAGTTGTAATCTCCCAGAGAACTGAAAACGCCACTAAGCTCATAGACCAAGTGATTCAATTTTAATTAAAGGCTAGAAATGTAGAAGTTTCAAAACGCTTTTCCTTGTTTTGTGAGGTTTTTTTTTTTCCTTCATTTTTGAATACTATATTAAACAGGATAGAAATACAATACTATCACAAAACTGTGTATAACATCTTGTAAAATCTGGCAGGTGTGGGGTAATGAGAGAGGATATAAGGAAAGGTTTCATCTTTGATATAACTATGAAATAGATTAAGTTTTTTGTTATATTTGACAAAATTTGCCAAAAGTCCTCAAGACTTATGTTGAAATATATGGAGTCAAGCTATTAATATTTAATAAAATCATAAGACAAAGGGAAAAAAGGAATTAATAAAAGGAAAAAAACCAATGAAAAATAGCGAGTTTCTATGATTTTTTTTTTTTTTTGGAGTATGGCTAGCAAACACACTTCTGCATGAGTGCATTTTTTACTGATTTCTGCTTTGTCCAGATTTGTGTAGTAAGAGCAGGAATTTCTGCAGAAATATATAAAATCAGGACTTTGTTTTTGCAGTGACTGTTCGTAGGCATAATAATTTTGGGCAAATGAGTATTCATACAGTGCATGGGAGAAATTGCTTAACAGCAAACCTCTGACAATAGGAGCATACCACATACCAGGTGTTTATTTTCATGTATGGAAAATGCCAGTGAAAGGAAGTAGAAAAATTGTGAGTGAAGGAGAAAGGACAAAAACAAATTGGCAAGCCCCTTCCACACTTGTTCTGTAAATTCTTTGTTGTTAACAATCTTTCTGTCCTGCTGGAATTGTTAAGTAATATGATCTTTCCAAACCTTTTTTTAAACTTCTCTTGATCTCTAACTTTGCTGTCAAAGATCTGGTATCAAATCTTGATTATATCAAAGTGACAACAAAAGAAAACTTCAGTGGAGTTAGTTGGTTTCAAAACTTATGCACAAATGTTTATCTGTAGGAATGATTTGCTTAGATCATATTATTTTAAACACAACTTTAAACTCAGAATTTAAACTTAATCTTTAAATAAAGAGATAAATTAATAATCCTACATCTATTAGTTTAAGAGGTCCTTGAGAATTTTTGAAATTGGACTACTGTTTGAAAACTTTACTTTTATGGCTTAAAACCAGTTTAGAAACTAGTGTACCATTAAGAACTCACAGGTAGATTTTTTTTTTTATGTGAAGCAGACAGGCAAGCAAGCAGTTCAGCAGTTCACACATAAAAAAAAGTCTTGGTTACATAGTCTAAAAGGCAAAGCTCTGAAAACACTCTTTATAGAATTTATAACAGAATTTTGCATGAAAAGCCTAAACATTTGAGCAATGGCCAAATCCATAAGGGTCTTTGCCAAGGACTTATGTACTGTGGATCCATATTCTTCACATAATTCAAAGGAGATGCCTCATTAATATCCTATTTACCCCTTTAAAAGTGGTTGAAAAGTAAACTCCCTTTTTTACAACAAATCCGTGCATATCATTTATGTTTTGGATTTAAGACAACCTTCCAGTTTTTATCTCAATACATATTTTGTATTCCAGTCTGGTTTACAGTACAACTACACAGGGTATATGAAGGGTAAGGATAGTTTTCAGGTCTAAGTAAATAGGGCAGATCCTGAAGCTCTGTGACAAACCCCATGTTGCAGATTCCAATTGAAACAATGGGACCATTACCTGAGCAGGAAAGCTGAGACTGGGAAACTAGGTTCAAGTCTCTCAACAAATAGTCTATTTAGTCCTTCAGACTACTGTTTGAAATGAGGAATTCAGGAGATCTTTAAATTAGTCAAGATGTTTTCTGTTATCCATAAATATAAGGGTCTTCAATCTATATTTATAAAAATCTTGTGCCTGCTTATAGTAGCTCTGTTGGCCTGAGCTACTCACCTTGCAAAAACCATTAAAATACAAAAATCTCTATTAGTACTTTGGACAGGTCAGAGTCCTATAAAATTTTACACTAATCCTGTGTGTATTAGAGGAAATTACAAGTCTTAGCACGATGTATCAACATTTCAATGTTATGAATATATAGGGTGGTTGTGAAAAGTTTCAAGATGGCACTAAAATGGGGGCAGTGGCTGATCCACCTGAAAGCTCTGCTGCCATTCAATGGGACCTTGATCAGCTGGAGGGTTGGGCAGAGAGAAACCTGGTGAGGCTCAACAAGGGCAAGTGCCAGGTCCTGCACCTGGGCAGGAACAGCCCCAAGTGCCAGCACAGCCTGGGGCTGACCTCCTACAGAGCAGCTCTGTGGAAAAGGACCTGGGACTCCTGGTGCATCACAAGCTGCCCATGAGCCACCAGTGCCCCTGTGGCCAGGAGGGCCAATGTCATCCTGGGCTGCATTGGCAAGAGTGTGGCCAGCAGGTCAGGGAGGTGATCCTCCCCCTCCACTCAGCCCTGGTGAGGCCATTCCTGGAGTGCTGTGTCCAGTTCTGGGCTCCTCAGCACAAGGGAGACAAGGAGCTACTGGAGAGGGTCCAGTGGAGAGCCACAAGGATGATCAGGGGTCTGGAGCTTCTCTCTCATGAGGAGACACTCTGGGAGCTGGGATTGTTTGGTCTGGAGAAGACTGAGAGGGGATCTCACCTAAACATAGAAATATCTCAAAGGTGGGTGTCAGGAGGATGGTGCCAGACTCTTTTCAGTGGTGCCCAACAGCAAGATGAGGTGAAATGACCATAAACTAAAGCATAAGACATTCTACCTCAAGGTAGAACTTCTTTACACTGAGGGTGGCAGAACACTGGAACAGCTGCCTGGGGAGGCTGCAGAGTCTCCCTTTCTGGAGACGCTCCAAAGCCACCTGGACAAGTTCCTGGGTCACCTTCTCTAGGTGACCCTGTCCTGGCAGGGGGCTGAGAGTAGGAGATCTACAGAGGTCCTAACAATTCCATGATTCGGTGACACTTTGCAGTAAAGGGCATTACTCTTTTCACATTGTGTTTTTTCTTATTTCTTCAATATTTATTTGGCTGAAATCATAGGAATCTTCTTTGTGATGTATCTAGACTGTGTAAATAGGGAAACTTTAACAGACTTGTATGGAAAAGGCACAGAGCTGCTATACTTTAGAAACTTAATAACCTGTTATAATCACATTTCCTTGTGATGTCATATTTTTCCTGCAATGATTCCTGCAAGTGTAGATTCCTGCATTCTTGGAAGTTGTTCCTAGAAAGCTGCCCCTTAAGTTTGTTGTTTCTGCAGACCTTGATGGCAGAAAACAGTCTTCAGAAAGTAAATACAAAGGAGACATGAACAGACAGAGAGAATGTTCAGAACCATTTTGAGTACCTGTTCATAAAAACCTGTTAATAGATACCCATCTAGTTTTGTTAAAGAGGATTTTGAAAAATGCAGTGCTGAGGGACATGATCCTCCCTAAGAATTACTGTGTTGCTTGGACAGTTCACAGATAGCAATATCCACAATATTTAGTGGAAGTATTTCTTTCAACTTTTTTTCTGGTCATTAGTTCTAGTAAAGTGTTACTACTGATATTGTGAAGTGCTATTATAACCCATTTGTGTTCAATGACTGTTTACCTCGTGACATATGATCCTAATCCTTACATTTCTAGAAAAATAAATTGTTTCTGTGTTACTGTTTGTGGTGGAAACAAACAAATGAAACCCCTGTAAATCCCAAATTAAATAGCTGTTTGACTGGATGAGGAAAAATAATTTAATGTGAGCATCTCTCTAGAGCACTTATTAGGGTATGTTTGTCTTTCTGAGCAATGGAGGATGAGGAAGAAGCCATGTCTCCATATCCAAAGAAGGCTTGGAACAGTTTTTATCTGGAACTGTGCACATAGGGGACTGCAGATTCCCCTGCCCATGACATCCCTTTGTGAAATGGAGATGCTTTTTAACTCTGTCACTGGTTGTCCAGAATGAGATTATTATCTCAGACTTCCAGTGCTCATTTTTTCCCTTTCCCTTTTTTCTTTAAATTAATCTTCTTATTTCCCACTCACTTTATGCCATCTTTGCTTCTTTCTTTTGTGACATCATTATTCTTTCCATTGCTGTACCATTTCTTGTTACCCCGTTGGCCACTGTTTTATGGCAAAAACCAAAAAAAATTTAAAATTTAGGAAAAAAAATCAAAACAAGTCTGATCTAGGCAATCAGCACAAGAGAGCAACCAGTTTCCAGCACAGTAGTACTGCCTATGTTCCTGAAGACTTATAATGTCTGTTTTTCTCCTTGACTTAGGTTTTCTCTCTTCCTAGCTGAGACGCGAGACTGTGCTTCCTTTGTGTTCATGCAGTATTTTCTCAGTATGAGGCCAGGGTCCTCTTTGGGTAGGTTCTGTGAGATTTCACTGCCTTGTTTGCTACTACCCAGGTACTACCCAGGTTAAAGAATAATAGTGACAATTTTCTTTTTACCTCTGCCTTCTTGCCCAGCCGTGCGCCTATCACCGAAGTGATGACAGAAGTGATGGTTATGCAGAGGGGCATAGTATTTAGCAGAGCTGTAATTTACTTCAGTCATTTATTTCCACTACTGTGAATCAAAGAGGCATCTTGGTTTTGTTTCAGAAGCATCAAGACGGCTAAGGGATGGCTTAGAAATAGGGGGAAATGTTAAGAAAACATTTCAGTCATGCTGATTGCCTAATTTCAACATGTTTATCCCAGTTACTGAGTTCTCACTTCAATAATGTTTTTACAAGAGTTCTTAGGACCTTAAGTTCTTAGGACCTTAACAAAATCTACTCCTTTTTCTTTCCTCTTTAAAGCACCTGAGGAGATGGTAGAAAACATAACCTAAACCATAATGTTTTCTAATCATTGTCATCACTAGTAAATTTTAACAGAATTTATTTGTGAACAGCTTGCTCTCTTTTTCATTTTGATATTTAAGTGTCTAAACAATGATAATTAATCACTTCAGTTTTTCGATTCACACATTACTGTGCATAGGTCTGATTGTTTGTGTGTCCACTTGCTTTTAATCAAAACTTGTTTTGTAGAAATGACCAGAGAAGCAGAAAAGTTAAAACTACTATGCTAAGAATATAATACAGTGTAGAAGTGATCAATGCCCTTCTGCTGACTGTAACTGTGAGAAGAGTGCTGGCTGGGGGGTCAGTGGTTTTTTTTGGCTTACGAAACAATTAAGATAAATCTTAACTGCGAAAAGCAGGTTTAAGCCAAATGCTAGATGTTGCTAAGCAACGTGTTGCTTTTAATGTTTGCTTATGGCACGAGAATACTTGGCAAATACGGGAAAGTTCTCTTTCTTTCTTTCTCCCATATCTTTGAATTTTAGTAAAGGCTATATTTTTGCTTAAAACAGAAGCAGGATGTTGCTATGGGGCTAAATGCAGTTGGGTGTACAGGTAATAATTTAATGAATTAAACAAAGGTTTAGATTGTACCTGGTGTTTTTATAGTATGGGTAGATTTCCTAATTCCATTACTTTGTAAGATCTAAGTCTCAGTCTTCAAGGCAGTATCTATGGATAGTTTTCTGCAACCGTATTCATCCTGATGTCCCAGCCCATCTGAGAAGAATGGGTAAAGGATAGGCTGGAAAAGGAAGTTGTGGGAGTGGGAGGGGCATATATATATATATATATATATATATATATATATATATATATATATATATATGTATATGTGTATGTATATAAACATCTTCAAGTATATAGAGGTTCACCACTTTTTACGGCTGAGGTGTCAATGGCTTCCATGTAGTCACTCTCTAGATGTACTGAATCCCCCAAATGAACTTCAGCACTCAAAGGAGAGATTTCTTGAGGATTTTTTTGTCTCTATACATTTTGGGGTCGAAAAGAATGCTTCCCTTCTTACTATCCAGCCAGAGACATTGACAGAGAGAATAACTTCAGTCACAGTTTTTGGAGTGTTCGAAAGTTAATTTCCAAGTATCTGTGTTAAATCTCTTTCTTCATGGGGGAAAAAATAGCTGAGTTGTTTTATTTGTTTGTTTGTTTGTTTGTTTTTTATAAAAGGCTGCAATTTAAAAATATTTCTTTTGATTCACAGGATAGTTTCTGTAGAAGGGAATGCTGACAGTACAACAGTTAATAATGCTTAAATACCACACAGATTATAACATGTAGTATTTGCTTAAATGTTTAAATGTTTTAGATTTTTTCTTATCTGAAAATATTTTTAATATGCTAAGAATTAACAAGGCTATTTAGAAATATTTAAAATTGCTTTTCAGATTGGTACAATCAACAGAAATTGTAGCACTGGATTATTTCACATGGAAAAGATCTCCCAAGGAGGTGCTTTTCAGTAGAACAAAGGTATCATTATCATGTGGGTAACCACTCAGTTATTGTAACTAGTCCTGTTTATTCTACATAATTCTCATCATGAGGACAAATAATCCATCAGCAAGCAAGCAGATTTCTGATTGCCTCGTTGAAAGGCTGATGTGGTGTGTAACTATGCCCATTGTATTTTTGCCTAGGATTTCCTGGACATAAAAATGTCTTCACATTCTCTGCAGCACATGCTCAATGAGTCTCACGCTTCCAAGAAATGCCAGGCCTACTGCACGTGCATTGAGTCTCTGCAAAGTGAGGAGGGACAGTGCCTGTGGGACCTGTTGGGATTAGTGCACGTGAATAGACCACCTGTGCTACTGGCCCTTCCTGAAAAGTCAGAGCAACTATGTATGAGTTGTGCAGTGGTTTTTGAAAGCTTGCCAGAGAGATAAATTGTCCTAAAAGCCATCTGTGAAGTACGTGTAGAATTGGGTTGATCCTACCTGGAGGTGCAGGACATGGTTATGATTTATAGGTAACCAGGTGGCCTAGCTGAAGCGCAGAGGTAACCAACTGACTTTGGATTTATCACAGATAAAATGGGATTGCAGGTGTTATGGTGCTTGTAACTCCCAAGTTCTTATAGTGATACCTTTGAATAAATCTCTTAAGGGTGACAATATCGACAAATAGGGGGTAAAAACAAAGCAAGATCAGAAAATGGCTGCTGTCTTCCAGTGGCCTTTGTGTAGCTGGTGGGAATGTGCAGCTGCAGTAGCTTTACTCTAGTCAAGCAAAAAGTAGGTCAGGGAATGTGAATCAGGAGAGTAATATGGAGAATTTCAGAAAATGGCCTTCATAGTACGCAAGCATACAGGAGACTTAGTTTAGGCAGCTGCCTTCTGAAGTCCCACATTACTTCCAGAGTAATATAGGTAACAATTAATTCTTGGAACTTTCTAATGCTTCTGTGCTTTTGAGGATTAGACTGTTCAGTATTGAACTGAATAATTTTAGGAGGTACTGTAAAGGGAATGGCCTCATACATCTGTAAGTGATTTACCTGCTCTCCTTTCATGTACTGCCACAGACTGGTGGAACTGAGGGGTGCTGGATATGAAAACTATCCCACCCCATTTTAATTGTGAGTTTGACATCAGTGCATAGCTGCTTTCCTGTGCTGTTTCTGTAGAACTTCTGCATTATGATATGAGGAGAAAACACTTTACAACAGCACATGTGAATGCTAGCTTACAAATATGGCTAGGAGAGACTGAAGTAAGGGTGCAAAGCCTGTGATGGTTTTTCTTTTATGGGTTGAGTTTATGTTAACAATTTCACATTTCTGTTACCCTAACAGCTAATCTCAGCTTCTGCAAAAACGGTGCAATTCTGAACTTCATAAAACAACAATACATTTACCCCATTTTATAGCCATATGTTATTGAGTATGTAGAAACTGGAATGTAATAATTACTATTTTATTTGCTTGAAAGAATTATATTACAGTAGAGTGACTAAGTGCCTAAGAGTGACTAAGTGACTAAGAATTGACTTAAATCTGCAGGTTTGACATTTGTTAAAATACAGTTTTCTAATGTAACAAAACATTGTGCTGACTGAAAGGGGAGATCATCATTGTAGTTTCCCACTCTGTAATGTTCAGTTAATGCACATATTAAATTATCTCCCATACTAGTTTTACATCTCTCACACAGGTAACTACTTACTGTTGCCCCTTTGCAATTTTTAAAAATTGACCAAATTAGACATTTTGAACAGAAGTAGATAGATGTCTATACATCTCTTTCAGAAGATTTCATATAGAGAACACATTATTTCTATCTGTCTTGAGAATTAGACTTTATTTTATGGTAACCACTTGATGACATGCTATTCATCAAAGCAGGTTTATATTCATGGCTTTTTTTATCCCTGACTATTCTAGACTCCTGGATTTTTCCTTTATACTGTATGTAAGTGTAAAATTAATTGGAATGCATGCCAAATTAAGATTTTGGTTTTAACTGTACTTTGTCCAGTAATGAACATGCTAATCTGAAAAGAATCAATAATCAACAGCCCAGTTTTGGCCATCTCTTTGGTTTTCATCACCTTGAAATCATTAATGAACTCTGTGTGTTTGACATCTGTGTGCAGAAGTCAATGAGCCAAGCAGTGAGCTTTTGTTCTGGTTTTGACATTAGTAATTAGTAGCAGAACACTGAAATTAGAAGTTAGAAAAGTATGAACATACTTAAATTTTATGCCAGTAGTAACAGACTCACACAATAACAGTGAGAAGTCTGCCAGGTTTTCTGTATTAAATATATCTGACCCAAACTGTACTTAATTATCTGTGAAAACAACACGATTTTATTCAGAATTTAGTAATAGCTACACAAGGAAAAAATATTATTGTTTATTGATATTAGATATGTAGTCTCTGTGAATAGGAACTCGCAAGAATTCAGATTGCTATCTGAAAAATAAGTAATCCCTGTCAGTGATAACACCTGGTTTTATAAAACAGAATGAGGTTTTCATCTGGAAACTAAATATTTTTTGAGACATTTGCCTGAACTGTCCATGTAAATTGCCCATGCTAAGTAGCTTTCTATGTACTGCTCATGCTAAGCAGCTTTCTGAATATAAGGAATCTCAACATATTATGAATAGCTGGATTCAAAGCATCAGTAAAACAGGAACCAAAATTTTGTGAAGTTTTGGATGAGAAATTCTTAGAAATTTCACAGGATGCTTGATTTAATTTACTCAACCCAGAAATTTAGAGCAGTTTAGCTTTAGATAGAGATAATTTGTAGATGTTTATATAGTGTGAGGATCATTTTCTACTTGTTATATTAGAATTATAAACCCATTGCAATGCTGTTTATAGGTCTTTTCGCCACCTGTGTATAAAAGAAATTTGTTGAGTAAAAGGATCCACAAGAATGAGTAGTACCATTTGGTTTCTGGCTGTTCTCTCTCACTGATTTCTGAGTTTTCTAAATCTATGTAGTTGAACTTTTTTAATGGGACTTTGGTTAATTACTTCCAATTTCCATTTGGTATGTCAAATCTGTAAATTATGTTTGTTTTTGGAGCATTTTCAAGCTTTGAGTGATGCATGCTGTCTAACTGTAATTTGTTGACATAATACTTTATCCTGTTCATGAGATTTCTCATTTAAGAAAATGTATTCTTTTATAAGAAATTTTGAAAAGTGCCCTTAAAGAGTAATTTCATTGTCTTCAAGCTGTCAGCACTTTTCTTGCTATTCCTCCCTACATTTTTAGAATAAATGCTGCTGTTGGTATTTACCAGCTCCCTTTTGCCTTGCTGGAGTGCAGATTTCTTAATGGCCCTCAAAACATGAGGCTGATGACACAGCCCGTGTTTGGGGAAGCTGTCGGTCTTTGATAGATAATAGTCATGTCAGAAGGCAGGTTTTGAGTAGTACCTGGATTCTACACCCACCAAGTATTGTCTAGTCGCTCATTAGGTTTGTGAAACAGCTCCGTCCTCAGGAAGTGGCCAAACAACTCTGGCTGTCCCAAACTGTGGAGCACACATCAAAGTATTCTGTGCACCTGATGGCAGATAACTGTTCAGTCTGCTTAAACAGGGATTCTGCTTTTGGTGAATCAGTTGGTCTGGAGAGAAATGCTGCCTCTGAATTATGATAGTATAAATCACTAAGGCAATACAGTAATGTTTGGGCAACTGAAAGTCTGTTTTGTTTTCATAAACATCACCACCTCATCTGCACCTAGGAGAGGTGTTGTTCATGTCAGTGTTGGCTGTCCCTTGTCCTTCAAAACCTTCCTCTTCATACTGAAGTGTCTGTGTTCAGGCAGTGTGAAGTAAGCCCTACAATTAAAAAAAAATTTGTGTAAGTATTTATATAGTGGTCAGTAATTCAGTTATTAATCCTTGTTGGTCAGAAAAGTAGGCATAAAAATATCCCCATTTCTGGAGTCTGTGAAAGTGAGGCAGCTGGGAATTCTTGACTTACCAGAAATCTTAGATAGTCCACAAATTTGGAATTGGAACAGGAATTCCTGGCTCTCCCTCATGTTCTCAGGCAAATAGATTGCATCTCACTGAGAAGTGTGCGAAAGCTGATAACATTATAGTCCAACTGATAACTCTCTGGGGAGAAGGAGAGCTCTGCCTTGAAGTTCACCAGATGTTTGGAAGTTTACATTGTATGTGAACTATGAAAAATTGTATCCTTAATACAAGCTTTCTGAGTTGTATGGAATTATGTTATAGGTAGGAATTATGATATACATATTTATACACAGAAAGACTAAGTTTAAGATTTTAGCAATTTTGTAATTTTCTATGAAATTAATTCTGGCTTTCTAAGAAGATTTCATCTAAGTTGGCAAGCACTACCTTAAAATAGCATTTCTTTTTTAATTTCCTTTTAACATTTGTTTTTCTTAGTTCATGGTTTTCATTAGAGTTCTCTGACTAGCTTATTAAGGTAAAATCCTTAAGCTTTTTTCTTATATCTTAAAGATTTAAATAAAGAACAGAGGAATGGGGTAGGCCTGGTCTTGCTGTAATAGTTTTTTTTTTTTATTTTTCTGGAAGTGCTTTTGTTAGAACTTGCTTTTTCTTCCTGCTAACTGATATATTAAACACTTTATAAACTTGAGAGTTTAATCTGGGCACAGCAAAAGAATAAAGTTGCCATGAACTTCAAAAGGATCAGAATTGCAGCCTAAAATTTTACAGACCTGATAGAAAAATTATCTCTTTTGCCCTTAGCTTGGTAGAGAAATCTAAGTAAGCTTGAAATGTGCAAGAAGGCATTTATGCCTATCATTAGTATATAGTCCTCCATGTTTTCTGCTTTATGAATACCTTTTATCATGTCTAATGAAATGTAGAAGGTACCATCATTTTTAAACAATAACACTGAAATGCTACAGAGGTACACAAAGTTATGATAAAATGTTGGACCATTTTGTGATTGTATTTCTTTGTGATCAGTTGGTTAATTAATTTTATATGATCGGAGTAAAGAGACTTATCATAAAGTAAACAATTAAAAGTCATTAATAACTTAGATAAATAATGGTGTTCATGCAGTGAATTGTTGTTATCAGCCTACGTTTGAAAAAACTTTTAGATGAGGATAATTTAGTGTACTAAATTCCAAAGAGGCCAGTCATCTTGTTACCAATATGGCATGGGATAAAATTAATCCCTTTTTAACTGCAGTGTGAATATTCAAATTGCTTGTTTCATGAGCTAAGTATCTTATTAAATCACAGGAATTGCACAGCCAGAGAGAGGCGAGAAAGAGCCTGCCTGTGTGAGAGCAGGGCAGAGTGTTCATTATTAAACACTGGTTGCTGCTAAAATATGGTTTCCATATGGAGCAGACTACATGTAATTTATGTAAACCACATTGGTAATAGTTTTTATCAAGTGGTGCTAAACACGAGCTAAATCCAGCATAACTGTTTATGTAGACTATGTGTAAGTAAATTGTGGGTATTACTAGGACTGGTGAGATATTTCAGGAAAATATTTCCTTTGCTGTCCCCATTATATAATAGCACAACTCACATCTGCAGCAATGCCTGCTTTGAATAAGATGATTTTGGAGCTTAGACAGGAAGTGAAAGAAACTGATTTGTAATAAACCACCAATAGCACTGATCTAAAATATAAAATACCCAAACAACCCATTGAAAAAAATAGCAAAAACACAAACCAAAATAAACTGAAAAAACCCCACCTCCCAAAACTAATGGTGTATATATGTTACCTAGTTCTGTTCTTGGGCAAAAGCACAAATTTCTTCCTGAAAACTTGTATTTACGCATTTACAATTAGGAAGAAAAATCTTCAGGGTTGATTTTTTTGGTTTTTTTTTTTTTTTTTCATTTAACTGTGAAGGAGCCATCAAAGTATATACATAGGAACACACACACACAAAAAATCCCAATTGTATATTTCATAGCATTCTATGGCTACTGTTTGCATGCCTCATTTTGAGCTGCCCATTCTGCTCCCTTACTAACATGTCCAGAGCACTGCTATGTCTGGGTCATGTTGAAGAAGAGATAGCCTCCAAGCATTCTCTACAGCCTTGGCTTCTTACTCCTCTGGGAGAGAAGGATAATTATTTCCAAAGAAACTCAAGGTAGACCTGAAGGTAGATTGGTTGGTGATTTTGATAAAAATCTGCCCCTCAGAGAAGCAATGAGTAGTACTGTTGTTTCCAAATCTACAATGATTATACTTATTTTTCTTAGAAAAAATAATATGATTTTCATGTATTGAGTATTATCTAAGTACCAAAGGCAGCTACCACATTTTTGTAATTGCTGCTCTTGATTATACTCTGGCTTAGTCAAACTGGTAAATTGTACTATAAATTCATTCCTTCCTTTCTATATAAAGGGCATTAATGATTTGCAATTTGTATAAATCATGCAATTGCTGGGGAAAAAAAACCCCAAAACTGTAGTTTTCACTTCAAACAGTCTGACCGTCTCTGGAAATTACAGAATGAATTTTGCAAATGACTAAGTTGCATGATACTGTAGTTGAATCACAGTTGATTGGATTGATGATTCAAAACTTTTTGTCGAGAAAAATATTTGGTTCTTCAGTTTAATTCTCAGAAATTCCTCTCCTGTAATCTTTTAAACATCTGAATGTAGAAAAGTGGACCATTAGTTATAGGGTAGGACAAACAAATAAAAGGAACCATTAATTGAATTAGGGCAAACAGATTCAGATTTTTGTTCAGGGAAGTGTGCATGAATACATTTTGCTCTTCTCAGGAAATTATAGTGAGGTGAGCTGACATATAGGGTATTGTACATTGTACTGTTATTTTTGAAATAATTTTATATTAATTCTTATTTCCATAATATATAAATTTCAGAAAAAGAATGAAAATAAAAATATTAACTGAAAAGGTGAATTGTATGTTTAGTCAGTTCTTATTGTAGTAAAATGTAATCGGGAATTAGAATCAGCTGTACAATTGTACATGAAATTATAAGACACTAAGCAAAAGGGATTCCTCCTGTGTTGATGCTGGGTATTTCTAGTTGTCCTCTCCCAGCTCTTTCTTTGCTGCTTGACTGATTTTGTATTCTTTTAAATTTTTTAAAATGAATGAGTCTCATTTTTGTACTCAAAGAAAAATGAGGCTTGCATTAGAAAGTAATGTAAATAGTAGAGCTAATTCAGTGATAGCTGCTTATTATTGTTATGACTATTCTTCTTTGGACTCTCCAAAGACCTCCTGAAGACCTTTTCCATTTTAAGAGGAAACATATTTTATTAGTTTTTAATTTGAGGTAAACCAGTAAATCATTAAAACAAAACCACCTTCTGCCCTAGAGTTAAAAAAGGTGATTTTTAAGTGTGTAAAGAGCTCAAGTTTGTTATTTCCTTTTAGTTTATGTTCACTAAAAGGATTAACAATTGATTGCTGCTGTTGCAGGGCTGATGTTAGGCTAATACACAGGATACCTTAAAGAATTTTTCTATTCTTTTCATAACCTGCTATACCTATCCCACCCAATAACACCCCTTACTATGCAGACCATCCAGTGTACCTCTTTGAAGGGCATATGTCTGAGCTGTCTTCAGTCTATCTTATCAAGAAGGAGAGGATGGAGATGAATTTCAGCATCCTTTGATCACTCCTCCCCATTCCACTGCTGGTGAGAGCTTCAGTTGTAAAGAACAGCATCAGGATTATATTGGATACAGGAAACTTGACTACAAATAGATCCACAGGCTGATACACATATAGCAGAAAGGGATGAATACAAATATCATGAAGGGGATTTGTATACCCTCTGAAAATGGAGTAAGTTCATGTTTCCTTGTTGAATACATGGCTCACCTAGGAGTGAACAGTCGGAGCAGTTCTTAAAATCATGAAGCTGTTTGGTATGTAAAAGCTGACTTGAATAATTTTTCATCACTTCTTAGTACTGTGAGTTGAAATTCTTTTTAGTTGTTTAGCTCCCTGATTACTGAAGCAAGTCTGTATAATTTGACTTGCAGTTCACGCATTACTCTTTGTATGTCAGCGTGATATCACAGGTGCATTCCATAGGGAGAGATCACAGTCTGTGTATTTGTATACTTCAAATGTATATTTAAGTACACATATTTTATATTATATTTGTACTATAAAAAGTATATGTGTTTGTAAACTTAAAATAGTTTTCCTACAAAGTATGTGTATACAAAATATGTAATATCATACTGCATTGAAGTGTTGTTTGCTCTTGATTGGGAGTCTGAATAGCTCACTTAATGTCTTTACTGCTTGGGGAAATATGACCATCCCCAGTGTGAAACAAAAGCCTGAAAGCTGCTAAACATGCTCACAGTGCTTGTGTGCACATGTAGGCTCTGTCAAAAAACCAGTCACCACAGGTAGACAGACTGCTGTGGGTTTTGGCCTTTCTTACCTGCTTCCCAATGTGTATGAAAGGGGGGATGTCTCTGTCTGCTGGAAAATCCTGTGATAGATGTGTGATGTACTGATTGCACTGTTCTCAAAAATCCATCATGAGACAATTACTTAAATCTAATTTCTTTCCAAAATTCTGAAAATTTGTGGTTAATTTAAAATGTATTCCTTTAAAAATTTCACCTTTTGCTTTGTGGATACTCTCTAAAATGCATACCTATGTGAGCTGTAAGATAAAAAAATACCAGTCCTCCACAGAACGCTTGAAATTTTAAAGAATATTAGGATTTATATCATGCATTTCTGCAGGCATGGAAACATGAACTAGGTTTTTGTTGAATGTGATAGGGGAGAAACAGGCTTCCCAATGTGATGTTCAGTACTTTTTTTTTAATCCTGGGCTGGGAACACCAGACTTGCATTTCATAACATTTCTACTTCTTATGTAAAGGAAAGCTACTCTAAGCCAATTATTTCTTGTTTTGGGTTTTTTTTTTTAATTGCTTCATTTTTTCTCCAACCTCTCTCAGTCAGCTACAGTAAGTTTATATTAATTTTCTTACCTGGGCTTTCACAAAGAAGAATCAAAAAATTGTCACTCTGAAAACTTGTAAAAATCTCTGAAACGCTGCTGGAAAGTATTCAGTAAAGTATGTGGCACTTTCAGCACATAAGATAGTTTAGTGGGCAATAGCTTTTACTGGCTTTCCTGTCGGGGTGATGTATGCAATTAGAGATTAATGAAATAATTTGTTAGTTTTGTGACCTTCCAGGATTTAATCTGATGAAACCTGAAGATCTCAAGCAGCATTCTTCCCCAGATCCCTCTACATTTGTGCAGAGAATTCTGTGCTTTTAAGTGCAAACACAAATTTGTGGACATCGTGTGTTTTAAGTATACACGTGTCTTTTTCTGTGCTTTAAGCTGTTGTACAAGCAGAGCAGACGGGTAGATGCATACTCTGTCTCTTTAAATTTCCTGACTCGGGCTGGTTTGACAAAGACCTCCTTATCATTTTCTTGAAACGCAGTTTCCTGAATCAGCGGATTTTTTCCCCCCCTTGAAACTTCTGAAACTCTGAACTCTGTCAAAACAACATGGCTGGCAAGTTTTAGGGACAGAGCAGAGACATAGACAGAGACAAAGAAGCCCCTGAGAAGGCAGACGGACTTAAATTGCTTGTGGTTTTTCAGTACAGCTGGTTTCAGATGTGTCGGCCTTGTTCTGCACTGGTTCCACTGCCAAAGCAAGACTGTCACAGCTGGTAGTACTTACTGCACTTGCGGGAAAGTATGTGATTCATTAGTTGGAACCGTATGTTTTTCACCAGTTCTGGTCATGTTTTTGTTAGGATGTGGTAAAAGCATAAGCAGGGGGTGAAGGGACAATGGAAATATGTGACTTGTTAAAGATTGGCCCCAACCAGTTATTAGCTAAATTGTATGCTGTAATAAAAAAAAAAAAAAAAAAAAAAAAAAGAAAAAAAAAAACCACCAAAAAGCAAAACAGCAAAACCAAAACAGAAAAAAAAAAAAAAACAACAAAAAAGAAAAAAAAAACAAACAAACAAAAAAAACCCCCAAACCCACACTAAAACCAAAAAACCCCAAACAACAAAAAGCTGTTGCTCTTATGACAAATGATTTCATTTTTTACTGAGAGTCACTTAGTCGTATATAGTAAAGAGAAAAAAGTATTGTCACCATCAAATTCATTTTCTCACCTTTTCTGTGGAGTACCACAAACTTTTTAAATGAAAACTGTAGTACAGGATGAAGACATGCAAGCAAAAAACACTAATTTAGTAAAAAAACACAAACAAACAGGCCAAAAAATTTGTAATTTTTGAGAGAAGGTAGTTGCTTCTACTGGCATGAAGGCTTGTGGCAAATGTCTGGTGTATTGAACTATTTGGTGAAAGGAGAGCTGTAAGTGGCTGTTGCTGTGCCCACAAATGATAAAACTGACCAGAATTGTAGGTGAGATGTAATAAGCTCTTTTGTTTATTTTTTTTACTGAGGTACCATTTACACTATTTTTGACTGCTGGAGAGGGTTTTTGTACTGATGTTTATTTTATCGCTGTTTGAATCTAAACATAACTGATGAAAGGAGAAAAAAAAAGAGGGTTGTGGGAAAAACAGTTAATTTGAAACAAATGTTATTTTATCATCAAGCTGTTAATACAGCTCCCCCCACCTTCATAGCACCAATAACATGAAGACTTCAATTCCATGTATTTTAGAAAGTACTTTCACACTTTCCCACTCCCCCCATCCCATTTTCCCTCCCAGCCTCTTTATATGTATACACAACCACTGGACTTTATAGAACTAGAACCAGGTCTGTCTCTGATAATTAGCTCAGCTGGCTGCAGCATAAATAAAGAAATGCACTTAGGGGCTATAGTCTGTGACATGGTTTAACAGAGCATAAAAAGGTGCATCGGTTAACATGCCTGAATTCAGTCACCTTACTGTCACCCACAGAAAGATACCACCTCTGAAATCTGCCAATGCTATTTTGCAAACAAGAGGCCACTGTTGTATTAAATTAACCAGACTGTGAACGTGCAAAGTGCTGCCTCTTAAAAATCGTGCTGTCTTGGCTTACAGTGGTGTTGCAATGAGTCCCTCCAGTATCTATTAGGATGACCTGTGGCACTGAATACTTCAACACTCTTCTGGCTAGTATTGTTGACCTTTGTCAGCTTGATAAAAAAGCAGAGCCCAGAAATGTGCTTGTCATTTTTAGTGAACCAGGAGGCTGGAAAGTATGGGGAAGGGGAGGGGGCTGCAGGGAAGCACAGAGACGCCAACAGCCTGTTTTTGCTTAAATTAGGATGCTGAATCCCGGACGAAATTGCAGTCTGCTTCCCTTCTCTTCCCCAGCAGCCCCATGTCTCTCACCCCTTTCTTCCCCTGACTGTTGCTACTTGATTTGAGGTCTGAAATAATGAGGAATGTCTGCGTGATCAAAGTTACTGTCTGCCTCCTGATCTCCAAAGAAGCCCTGCTATATGTATTTGGTAGGCGACAAACAGCTTGTTGTAATGTATTTGAAGGTAATACAATCACACTTTTGTTATGTTCTTTAAACGTTTATTTGCTTTTTAGTTTAGTAATCCTAATGAAGAAAAAATTAAAACTATGTAGGGTTTGCTTTTATTTAGCTGTATAAAGATTTTCAAATTATTTGCAGGGAAAATATAACTTCAACAGGGGATACAGGCAAGCATACTTCACTGAATTGATAAGTTCTTAATTTCACAGACATGTAATTCCTTTGAAAATGTTGATTAAAATCTAGTTAGCTTTGTCCAGATACTTTACAAGATAATAAGGTATCTGTTTTCAGTACACATTTGTGATATACATACTTTGATTTTCTATTAGTATGTATTTTATATATATATATATATATATATATACATTATATACATACACACACACACACACACACACACACACACACACACATATATGTGTATATATATATATATATATATATATATACACTAAAACGTATTATTCAGATGCTCCAACTGTGTGTCTTATCCATTAGAAAGTGATGTAATGCCAGTGGGAGCTAGTCCCACACAGCTTGAATCAAAATTTATTCCACTTGGCAGTAACAAAATGTGAATGACCAGGAGGGGTGATGCATTCTCTACTGTATTTTGAAGTTGTTACACTGGAAATATCCCACCCAGTTGTGCTTGGCCCTTTAGTCCTGACATTGGGCCACACCTGCATTCCTGCTGTCCAGACCCATCTTTGTTTTTGCCAACTGTCTTTACCAAGGAATATCTCCATGGAAAAAACCTAAAAGTCTGAAATAAAAGAACCCAGAAAACCCACACATTAGCATTTACCTTACTGCTTGTAGAGAGAGAGACTGGGGAGGGAATGAAGTTGCTATCAAAAGAAATGATAGTGCTGCAAAATCCCTTATCTGAGCGCTGTGAAGTTATAATAAGCCAGCTGTAAAGCAGAAGAAAAAAAAGTCACTAAGTTCTCTTCAGTTCTCTTGATTTTTTTTCCGCAGTTATGACTTTTCCCTCTTTTTTATTTTTTTTTTTTTTCTCCTCTCTTTTTAAGCTCTAGGGAATTTTGAGAGAAGCAAACCTAAAGAAAAAAAAAAAAGCTGAGGTTTATGTAAGAAGAAATTAAGGTTAATGATCATTGGCTCATTTTCCTAGTCCGTGGGCGTGGATGGAGGAGTAATCAGTGCAGGTGGCCTTGCCAGTTGGGAGTTTTTCTTTGTCATCAAGAAAATAAGGAGAGTGCAGGGATTGAATTACCACAACTATTTCAGGGCTAACTGTATTTTGTTTCCCCATTGGCTCAGATTTAAGGACAGAAAGCTGACATTAATTTTATCTGAAAGAAAACACAGTTAATGTTCCATATATTCTGAGATAATTTGACTGGATGTGTAAGAATCTGCTTGTTCAAATGCATATCTAGTGTAGTCTTACAAATAATTTTGCATATAACACACTGAAAAGCAAAGTACTTTTCTTAATTTGCTCAGACAATTTATTCTTCTGTACCCAATTATCACTCACTTTATTGAATTTTTTAGAGCTGCTTATTAAAAAATGTGCTCCAACTGCTTCTGTTGGCTTCCCAGGTGCCTGTTATTACATGTCAAGATGCTCCCTTCTAACTTCTAGAGGATGTACAGAATTGAAGGAGTTCTAAAGAAGTGTGTGCCCTGAAACAATATCTAGTGGGCATTCATATCTTCTCAATGGAAGAGCAGTTCTTTTAAAAAAAAAATTATTGAAAAAGAATGAAATGACAGATAATTCAGGCAAACACTTCCTTGATAAATCCCACTTGGACATCTTCTACATCAAGGATGTTTTGTGTACGCTGTTGCAAAAGGTAATGGTCAAGAGATTTCAATTTCAAATACAGGAAAATGAGAAATAAAAGTCAAGGGGAGCCCGAAAAAGTTATTGAGCAGAGAAAACAGTAGTCAGAATGTTTTGATACGTTTGTGTGTGCTTATAACACATGCAGTTGCCTATCCATGCCCATCCATGCATGTTTGACTAGAAGGGGATTGTAACTACCAAATAGATAGTCTCACTTTCAGGACATGATGTAGCAACTTGCAGGACGTCAGTAGCAACTGCTATTTTAGTGCAAAATCTGTGTGAATTTTACATTACAAGTAACATTGTTCCAGTTTAAAATAAAGACTTAAAACTGCTATGTGTTTTCATTGTTATGGGGATTTTGGTTTTAGTTAATAAAGCTGATAGCAATCCCCCATTCACACCGTTAGAGGAACACCAGTGTTACAAAGTTAGTTGCTATTATTCACAATGAATTACAGCATGAGGAGGATTAGCTTCAAGAATAGGGGTCCAGATTTTGGTTCCCTTGGTCCTCTGAGGTAAGTGTCAACATATAGCTGAATATTCATGAGACATTCATTAATATGAGTAGTTGGTCTGCTGCTGCACCTTACCATGGTTTATTAATAACTTATGGACAGACCACTCCCAGGCATACAGAGGGCAAGAATACTTTAATGATTGAAGCATCCCTTCAGTAAAAAAGAAAGAATGTTTTATTTCAGCAGCATCATTTGAAAAGCTGTAGTTAAGATGTGTGTCATACACTGTGATTTAGGTTGTATCAGTAACACTTGAACTACATATCCCAATTTTTTTTCAGTGTTTAAAGTTGTATATAAAATTTTCTTCCAGGCTGAAAGATGACATAAAGAAATATTTGCCCTTAAGGAACTATTTTTTTGGCCAAATATTTTATCTTTTTTCTTTTTTTTTTTTTTAACTCCATGAATGGAGGGGAAATGAAATGAATGTTACCATTTCAAGGCTTTCTTCCTCTTTACTGATGAAAGTCAAAGGAAATTAAATTAAAAGCAAAAATGTTGGCATATAGTCCATAGCAAGGCCTAGTGTTTCTGGCACTGAAAAACAATGTTTCTTATTCATGCAAAAAGAAGTTTTTAAAAACTCACCTTGTGTTAAGTCATCCTGCTGTTGATAGATGATTGCAGTTATGATGCGTAGATAATCTCACTATAGAAGGAGAAAAAGGTAGCAAAGATGGTGAATTTATAAATTGTTTTTTAAAATTTTCTGCTCTTGAAAGCATTTAACCTTGGGCATATAATTTCTTAAGGTTTTTGAGATACTCGTAGCATACTACTCAATAAGACTATGTAGTCGTATTTTGTAAATAGTATCTACAGAATAAGCATTTCATGCTTTCTTTCATCATTTCCTAGTCAGTTAGAAGCTTAGCCATTTCTCAAGTAAAAGTACATGCTGGGATTCTTGATTGTTATCCAGAATAATACAACTTCTGTCACTTCAGAGAAGTAGTCAATTTTATTTTCCGTGTTACACTTTTACTCTAAGTTAGTAAGTGCAAAGCTGTGTTGTGAACCCTCCATTAAACTGAGAGTTGACAATGTTGACATCACTGTTCTTACATCTTCAGTGCACATAATTACATTCCACAGCTTGTACTAAGACTACTCAGCCTTTTTCCCTTTTCCCCATTTTTCCTTTTCCCCTTTCTCCCTTTCTCTTCTCCTTCTCCTTCTCCTTCTCCTTTGCTCTCTCTCCCTTTTGTTTCTGTGTGTCTTTTAAAATTATAATCCTGAAAGACCACTGAGTAAATAAAAACTGAGTCATGAAGTGGAACTGAAGAAATTTCATCCATGAATTTTTATCCAACAACAGTGGGGAAAATATTCAAGAATTATTAAAAAGGTTCTTTTGTTTGGTGTTTCTCCCCCTAACTTTTGGCCTTGATAAAGTTAAAAGAGGATCATTTGGTGGAAGAAACTGCATGTTTTTTCATAAGCTTTTAATTTTTTTTTTAGTATATAGCATGCTACCTTCCAATGAAATCTCTTCTGGTACTGTAATGTTTCTTTTTTGATTAAAAGCACTGAAGTACCCTGGATCAGGGGATTACTAGTTAGATACAGATTCTTGCTGCTTTAGGTCACCAGTTTGAATTCAGTCCAGGCCATCATCAGACTGCTGTTAACATCTGAGAGCATCATGGCATTCTCAGACCAATTCCCAGTAGGCACTTTTTCTCCCTTCTTCCATTCTCTAGTCTTTCTCTCCTGGGTTGAATTCCTTGTGTTGGGAAATCATCCTGCCAAGTTTAAGTGAGTTCTGTCATCCATGCTTGGATCCAGTTTTCTTTCACCTGTGAATAGTTCATCCACAGTCACTTCTTTTATATTACTTACTTGGGCATGACATTACCATCATCACCATCATTGATGTGTCCTTTTAATGTTTTAAGACAGTGTGAAGTAGGCAGATACTTGCTGCAGAAAACTGAAAAGGAAATAAACAAAAAAATGCCCTAAAATAAACAGTTCTTCCCTCCCCTCACTCCCCCCCTCCCTGAAACACAGCTGTGCTGTGTAGGGTTTTATGGATTAAATGCTTGGCAGAGGTGCTGGAGTTGATAGGATTTCTGTTTACAGTACGACAGCCTCATCCATGGAACTCACTTAATTACATTTGGCTGCCAGACTCTGGGCTGGCTACCCTTCTGATCATTCTTATCACTCAGGAAAGATGAGAGGGTAAAGTTAATATTAATATCTCAAGGGGAAGAGGCAATGGGGTAAAGTTAAAATTACCAGTTTTTTTTTTTTGTATAGGGCATGGGAATATTTCTCTTTGGATGCTTTTACAATCATAGAAATTTATAGAGAATTTTTTACTGTATCTTTGAGGAAGAATTAAGCACAAAGACTTCTGGGTGATATTTGTGTAGGGCCACCCACTGCAGCCTTTTTATCGATATGACCATTATATTATGTGCCTGTATCTCTGTATTTGGGTACAGAAAAGAAATAAAAATAAATAAATACATTGGCTAAGTTGTCAGTAATCACAACAGGAGGCTGAAGGATGAAATGAGCCATGGAGGCTAAGCTACTTTTTCAGCCGTGAAATTGACCTTCTTAGGTCAGGGTTATGACATGCTGGTAGACCAAAGAGTGTATAGAAGCTGTACTGCTGCTACCTGTGGTGGTAGAAAAAAGGGGACTTGTAGTTCTGAGGTTACCTGTTCACCTCTTATTCAACCATTACATCTGCCCTTTACAGGCCGATTTTTTTAATGCTAATGTTATTCTGAGCATTGAAGACATCAGCAGATTATTATTGGAAATGTTTTGTACAGGGCTAGGAAATATTAGGGAAATAGCCCAGTTTGGCAGCAGGAAGGCAGGGTGGTATAATTGTCCATTCCTTTCTAGCATTTATATGATAGATTTTATAATTACTGGGTATACTTCCCCCCCCTCCCCTCCTCCCCTTGAAAAAAAGAAAAAGTTACACCCTTTAGCATTAAAATAAATAATTTAGAGCAAGACATAATTGTGCTCTTAGATCTGCAAAGCAGAAGTCGGGTCCATTACTCTGCTCTGCCTATGTGTATGTTAACAGTGATGCCTAGACAGGATGGTGGGATGATGGAGAGTGGGAGACAAGTCTTTGCCCTGCAGGTTTAAGAAGAGTGCATTTCCTTTTATGCAGAGTTTATTCACATCACCTATAAGCAAAGGTAAAGGGCATATGGGATAGGTAAAGTTCTGAGGTTCCTGAAGTGTGACCATAATTTGAGTCTTAGATATCTACTTATTTTCTGGTACATATTTTGAAGCTTCCTAAGTAAGTACATACTGCCTACCATTTATTCTAAGAGTACGAGAAGACAGAGGCTGTCCATAGTATGTTTGTCATACAAGATTTGTACCTGACTTCTTTGTCATGAATGCATATAAAAACCTCATATTTTTCCAAGCCCTTCCACTATCGAGAACTGGAAGTTATCACACATTTTTCTGTAAAATTTGTCGTTTCATGTCCCTAAGTGTTGCACAAATATTTTGTCATATACACTCTATTCTCTGATACTCTGATACGTAGTCAGACTCTTAGGGGTCAGAAGTGGGAGTATAGTAGTTTTACTTAAAATAACTAGTCTTAGAATTGCACTTGCACCACTGCAGGAGTAAAGTACATATCTAAATAGATACTTACACAATTAAGCAACTGCACATTTAACAGTAATTTGCATAGGTAATGAGCTTTTTTTGTAAGCAAACAGAGTAAGAGAAAGAGGATGAAGGGGCTCATGTCTGGTGCCCATCTTTAAAAATTGCTGCCAGAAATGTCTCAGTTTGCTTAGTGAGTAAGATTTAGCAGGATTTGTTTGGAATACTTGAGAGACTGTAAACATACTACAAAACGATGTTAACACAAGATTATCTTATTAGACAAACCTCTTCAATTGCTTTGGAATGCTTAGTTTGCTAATACAAGCCAAAGTCTCAGTTTATTTATTTTTTTTTTTTTGCTTTCCATCTTTTTTTTTTTTTTTCTCCCTCTTGATACTGTTTTAGTGAAAGAGTGATTGAGGAAGGGGGAACCTCTTTTTTTCCTTAGGAAGAGGAATCTTGTCCTATTCCCTAACCACAAACAATGTTACAGACAATACTTTGTGAGTAGATAAAATTGCTCTCATGCTTTCTTTTTGAGGGTAAAGGCAATTGTGCATGGAGTTGGCCAGCCTGTGGCTGTCCACCATCTGTGTAAGGAATTCACAATCCCAGACAAAAGAAATTGGCAAAGTCTTCTTTCTGTCTGTTCTCCAGAGCCTCGAGATAGCCATAAAACACCTGGACAAAATCAGCAGGTGATGGCAGGGGAAAGAGAATGATCAGTCACAGGCATTGTTGAATCCTTTGAACATTACTTATAGCTTGGACACTGCTGTCACCAGACACAGTTTGATCTTTGGTGAGCTTTCTGGAAGTGTTTTTTTCCCTGGCTTTATGACAACAGGGGGAACCAGATAATACTGTGGAGGCAAAGCAGAATTTCCCCATCTTGCAATTTTTGCCTCACCTTGTAACTTCATTTTTTTTGTTACCTGTATTTGTGCTTAAAAAATCTTGCAGGAAAAAAGGCAGATTTTTATATGCAGAAAAAAAATGTATCATATCTTTTTACCTGTGTTTTCATCCTGACAAGCAATGTTTATCTGTGACCTGAAATGTAAATTTAAAAATGTCTTAAAAATTGAGGTACATTACTGTCTTTTTTTTCCCTTTTATGTTGATTTACGCAAAATTGGAAATAATGACAATTTTAAATTTTCTTTCAATGTTCTTCTGTTATCATACAGAAAACTTACTTTCTTATTTATGATTTCTTAGAACTTTTTGTTGATCATTAATTATGATCTTTATGTAACTTCATATTTCACAGTATGAAGTTTGTGAAAAATCTCTGCTTTCATTCACTTAATGTTTTCTTGTACTCTTTCCACACCATGGGTATGTTTTTTGACCTGTGCAGACCTGTGCAAGCATAATAAAATTAGTCTTGAATTTAAGAAGAGGTTGAAGTGTGGTGACAGGTTAATATCTATAGAAGAGCATCTATACATGAAAAAAATACAGCCACAAGAACATGCCCCTTTTAGCAGGAAAGGAAGAAGCTTCCTGCCCTTTAACTTGTTGAATTGGAGTCAGAATTTCAGTGCAGGGGTACTTAGCATTGAGACTGACTGTCTTCCCAGTGTCATGGGCTAAGTTTCTATCTGTTGTTTTGTTGCATTTCCAAAGTGAAGTCTCAACCATATCAAAAAACTTGGATCACTTCACACTTCAGCTGTCCCCTGCATCCTTTTCACTCCTGGTGTTTTCTCTCTGTTGTCCCCTCTCTGTGCTCCTGCAAATGCAACCCTTCTTCACAGAGCTGGCATCAAGCTTCAGTGAATATAGCTCTGTCTTGCTAAGTGTATTAATGCTGCACTCTGCTTCAGACATGAACCTCATTGCTCACCATAAAGCCTCTGTGTGGGTTTGTGTGTGTATATGTGCAGGCGTGAGTTGAGGTTGTTTGTTAAGGGAGTGACTGAATGCTGCAATTGTTTGACTGTTTCTGTAGCCCATATTACATGTTTTAAACAGTGTGTACGAACCTTAGGGAAATAAGGGCCAAGATTTAAGGTTAAAAAAAGTTAATTAGAGAAGATTCTGTTATTTAACTGCAAGACAATTTGTGGGTAACTAAAACTAAGAAAACTTTGTATTCGTTCTGCTTTCTCAATGTGGATAGCATCTGTAGAATGAGTTACCAAAAAGTGTTAATATCTTTTAAAAGCAGTAATAATAATCCTTTCACTTTAGTTAATCATGTGCTAATCTCTTGGTAAGTCAAAAGTATTAGACCATTTTAAATTCATTGTGTCAGCTCAACTGAAGTAACTGGAGCAGTGGTGTAAACATTTGGAAGAAACATCCTTCAAATTAAAATAATGTCATAAAGTAAAGAATTTGCTAGTTCTGCACAGGAATTCTAAAGATGTCATTAGTTTCAGGTGCTGGACAAAAGTATTTGAGTTTATACTGAAACAAAATACTGCTATTTTTCCCTAATGTGTACTATTTCTGAATTGAATTCACCATTTACTACTTCTTACTAAGCATAATTATTATCTGAAAGATTTCTCTACTTGTAATGTTTTTTCCTGTAAATGTATTACTGATGTTTTCATGAAGCTACTTGTTCATGAGATTTTTTAAGTTTGTAACTAATGAGGGAATTTAGCATCCATTATTTTCTTTTAAAATTTGTCTTGGTTGTGTAGCCTAAAAAAGCCAATACCTAAGCTTGTATCATAGAATCATAGACTTTTAAGGCTTGGAAGGGACCTTAAAGATCATCAAGACTCAACCCCCCTGCCATGGGCAGGGACACTTCCCACTGGAACAGGTTGCTCAAGGCCTTACCCAAGCCAGTTTTGAGCACTTGCCAGAGTTGGGGCATCTGCAACTTCCCTGGGCAACCTGTTCCAGTATAATGTGCCAGTTCACCACCCTCCTAATAAAGAATTCTTTCTCAATATCTAGCCTAGATTTCCCCTCTTTCAATTTGTACCTATTCCCCCTTTTCCTATCACTACAATTCCTGATGAGGAGTACCTCTCCAGCTTCCCTGTAGGCCGCCATCAGATAGGGGAAGGCTGCTGTGGGGTCTCCACACAACCTTCTGTTCTCCTGACCAGCCCCAGCTGTCTCGGCCTGATTTCATAGGGCAGGTGCTGCAGTCCTCTCAGCAGCTCTGTGGCTCTTCTCTGGGCTTGCTCCAACACTTCCATGTCCTTGTTTAGTTTGGGACCACAGAGCTGGATGAAGCACTCCAGAGAGGAGGAGAGGAGGAAAATCACCTTCTCCAACCTGGTGGCCACACAACTTAGGATGCAGCCCAGGATTCCATCCTTTTGCTCAAGCTTATCTCCTTACAAATTGTGTTTGGATTTGGTTTTGTCCCATCTACCGCTCTTCTTTACAGTATTCTTGAAATCACTCTCTGAAAAGCTAAATCAATTATTCAAAACCTTCATAATTAGTCTATTCAGTTTAGACTCAAATATAAATAGTGATAAAAGTTAGTAATTTAAGAATAATTTTTGCTCCCACTATGTCTTACATTAAAAATGGCAATATATTCTGTTTTATGTGGTTTTGCCTTTTGTGAAAGACTTCAGTGATTACCCATGTAGCAGTGAAAATTTCCTTTTTGATAGGTATCAGAATTGTTTATACACAGGCTCTTTTCTACCGGTCTAAAACATTTTCAATTAAAACGCACATTCTGAGAAGAGAAATTGTGTTTCATATTGAAAATGTGAGTATATTATCAGAATACTGGAAATCTCAATAGACCTGTTACTATGAAGTTATTTCTATGTTTGAAAAATTGGTTTTATATAATAAAATTGAAAATTCATTTTTTAAATTTTAAGTCATAAATTTGAAAATATAATTTTAATTTCTTTTTATGTTCACCTAGATTTCTTACTTCTCTGTTGAAATCATTCATATCATGTGCACAAATGAAGTTTGTGTATGACTGTAAAGATTTAGTGATCTTTTAATTTCTATTTTGTGGGAAGCATTTTGTTTTGTTGGGGTTTTTTTTTGTTTTTTTTGTTTTTTTTGTTTTTTTTTTGTTTTTTTTTTTTTTTTTTTGTTTTTTTTTTTTTTTTTTTGTGTCCTGAGTATGTCTGAAGGGGCCACAAGTTAAAGCTGACCTCAAGAAAAGAATAGATAATCATCTTACTGCTACTTGACTTAGCACGGGTGTGTACTCTGAGTATACCACAACAGATAGTTGTATGTTTTGATTAGGTTTGATTGCTGAAAGCAAATAGAACCCACAGCTTGGACATGGTGCTTTATGTCTGTCAGGTCTGAAGCACTCTAGGAATGAAGTCACTTTAGTTATTCTAATTTCTAGATGGGAAAATTGAGTGAAGGAAAGTAAGTGACTTGCCCAATGTAATCATGGTGGAGCGTATCAGGCATTATCCTTTGTGAAGCCTACAGTCAAATAAAATAATTGTAAACTTTCAGGTTTCTCTGTTTGCTGATCAGAGGTACTGTTTCGATCTGGAGGTTGTAGGTGTAGTGACAAATGCAGAAGATCCTCGGAATCCATTTTGCTATGATAATACTGTACATGAGTGTTCTAATTCAGACAGAGAGTAGCCTGAAGTATTTTTCTGTTTCCTTTAATGTCTAGAGTTGCATTCTCCCATCTCTCATCATTGCTCATTCATTTGGCCGAAAGAGACTGTTGATGGAGCCTGATCACTCCTGCCTCAGTGTGCATATCTCAGCTCTCTCAGTTGTGTGAGAGGTTGACAGACAGAGATACCCTTTCAGCTTAGGCATGTTATGTTGCTCAAATTATCCATTTATTTTTAAAAGCAGCATTTATTTAAGGGGTATGGAATTATGTATTTACACAAGAATGTGAGTTTAAACCAGTGGATATCTAAGAAAGAAAGAGAATCCCCTAAGCTAGGTACTTGGGTGACTTGTGCAAAGGTTACCTGGATTGTAAACTTCTGTGTATGTGAAGTAATGGAAAATTATTAGTGACAGAATTACTCTTTGCAGTGTTTACCAGGAGGTGAATGTTTGTAGTATGAGGGCTTCAGTTCGTAAAACATTAAATAAATGTACTCTGGTATATAAATATTTTTCAGTAGCTGTTATTCCCAGTTGATTCATGCTGCTGTTCAAGTGTCCTGTAAACAGCTCTAAATGGAGTGATAGTCAGTGTAGGATGAGCATGGAGGTTCAGGCACTTCCCCTACCAGCTGTCTCTCCCGACAGCTTCCCCAGAGCCACTGCAGCCAAGTGGCAGAGGGAAATTAAACTCATTGATCAGCGGCTTCTGTTCATGTCCTGGTGAAAAGTGGGACACATTTCTCCATCCTCAACTCTTTACTAGGACAGTAAATTATGGGAAAGTAAAAATGGCAAAATACGGGTGGTGGCAATATTGTGTCACAGCCTTTAACTAGTGAATGTGAGATGGATTTCTATAAAGCTGTATTTACCTTTACTGAGCGGAAATTATATTATGTAATATATTATAATAATTATTATAATAATATTATGTAATATAATAATAAATTATATTATGTAATATATGTTCAAGCAAAGCTGTATCACAAAAAAAATCTACAGGTAACATTTTTGAGACTAAAAGATGAGCTGAAAATTTTTTTCACAAAGCTTTCTTTACCTGACAGCAGGTAACACATAAAAAATAAGTGGTATGGAAAGAGCAAGCAGTGTTTTAGTATGATCTTTTGGTCAGAAGTGGTAACCAGGATTTGTTAAGTAGCCGATATCTAGCAGACATGTAACCTGCCAAATTGAATATTAATCATATTGAACAATTTTTCTAAGTCAGACATCTGCACTGTAGAGTTTGTTTTTCCACCCTGCATTGGATGGTCAAATTACAATATATTACAAACGGTCATAACTTCAGATATCTTCATTTGTAATTCAGAGACACAATCACAAAATAATACAACCTAGATTTGAAGTGTGAAGTGTGGTCCAGACAGTGATTTTTGGTGATTAAGGTGCAATAATTCTTTAGTTGTCCTACTCTTCTTTTGTTTTGCAAATATATTTATTTTTAAAGTGGAATCATTTTTTCTTCACCTTTGATTCCTAGTTAAATTAAACATGAATGGATATGCTTTAAAAAAACCCCTTATATATCTGTAAAAAGAACAGCACTACCATTAATGTGGGCACTGCATCATGGAACAGCTACTTAATTTCAGGAAACAGTCTAATGAATATGAACACTTTAGAAATTAGTTGCCCATTTCATTAATTGTTTATCTGTGAATGAAAAGAGCTAGTCAAGCAAAGATACTGTTTGGTTTCTGGAAATTGCTCCACCAAACTATCTCCAGATGTTGGGGGAGGTGGGGAAGGAGGAAACTTCATCCACGTTTTAATACATTAAACTTAAGTAGCATGCTCACAATTCATGATCTGTGTTTGGATGCCATTTTTGCTTTGTTTTCTGTGAAATAAAGAAGGCCTTCTCTTTTTCCAACCTTTTCCCAGCAAAACAAAGTTTATAGCAAGGAGTCTACAGCAATATGTTCTGCCGAATAGGAAGCATTAGCTGGAGAAAAGAAACTGGTTGTTACATTTTCAGTTTAAATCATATAAAATTTGAACTTTTCTCTTACCATAAATAATTGAAAAAATAATTAAACTTTATAAATGATATTGTAGTGGAAATGGTACACACCTAACAAGAAAGGACAGATATTAAAATAATGAATTTCAGCAAAATACATGGTAGCAAATGTATTTCTGGAGTGCCAGTATGCTTTAAGATGGTCCCCTTCCAACTTCTTATTCAAGTGACTTCACTCTTAAAATAGATTTCTTTCTGAATATATGTAGGTGAACAAACAAGTCTGTGTTCTGTTTTCGATATTTCATTTATTTTTTCTCTTCCTTTTAAAAACGGAATTTTTCTGGACTGCAGGCTTAGATTTTTTGTTACAATTTGTTTGCTCTTTTTTTCTGAGCAGTATCTCACTCCTTACACACTTTACTCTTCCCAAAAGAAGGAATACAGCTTCTCACAATTTTTTCTATTAAATATTAGGGGAACTTATTTCTGAGTGATAACCAGCTAAAAATAACACAGGATTTATGTTCAGGGCTGAATTTTTCATATCTGTTAAAAAAAGCAACTGTGACACAGTTCACTTTACAGTTATTTTCCAGATTACTTTAAATAATTGAACATTAGAAGAATCTGTCTATTCCCACAGGAAAAACTGTCCAATAAGCCTCTCCCTTCATCTAAGGGTCACAGAGGAAACCCTGGCTAGACGTTTTGGGGACTAATTTAAACTATCTGGCAAGACAATTGATAGCACCCTTCCTTTGTGTTGTGACAAATATATTTCGACTGCAGTTTATTAACATAATCCAGCACAACCACAGACATATTGTATGTATTATAGCATAGAATTAGAAACATTTTTTGCACATCACAGTCTTTATTCTCTCTCTTTTTTGACAAGGATCTGGATAATTGCCTCAGCAAATGAACTGCTGTGTTCAGTCTGTTTCTGTAATTCCATAAATTGTTTTCCATGCTAAAACTAAGCAAGCTTTTACTGAGTAAGTATAAAGAACCACAGTGCAATTACAGAGGCAATATTATTAAAAAGTGTGACAGAAATGGCATTTTAACTGACAACTACTTTTTCTTTGCTTTATTACTACAAATCAAATATATTATGAAGTGCCAGTTAGTGAGCAACAGTGTCTTCTGTCTCTCTCTGTGTCTCTCTCCCTTTCATGCACACATGCACACATATACACAGGCTTTGAACTGAGATTTACCATAGAAGATTACCACGTAATGTGGATCATAAATTGCTAGGTGAAGTTCCCACCATTCCAGGAAGTTTTATTTAAAATTTAAAGTAAGAATGTTTGTCTCACACTTACATAAGTTGAATATTTAGCTTTTGAGCTTTTGTCGGAATGTATTGGTTCCCTTTATTGGTAAACGGAATTAGAATTATTCCCATTACATGGATGGAAAAAGTGAGATGCAAGAAGTGATTAACTTCCCCCAGACTCAGACGCAGTGAATGACCAGGCTAAGAATGAAACTTAAATTTGCTGTCTTAATCATTGAACCATACTGCCTGCAATCAATATGGCCTTGATCCAGAGCCCACTGAAATCAATGAAAAGGAAGGGTTTGACCAGGTCCTGCATGTAATGTAAAGTCCTTCCTTTAGTTTATTTTCCTTCTAATGATGTGGTTATTAAAGTGCAGTTTTTCCATACAATACTTTTGTAGGGAGTAATTAAATCAATCAGTGACAGTGATAGAATTTGAATTAGGAGTAGTGGCCAGCTTCCCTATTTCTGACTCCTGTTGTCTTAACTTATTTTACGTGGGACACCTTTTTATACATGAAATGTTTATATATTTAAAATCCATTCATTTTATTTAAATATTTAAATATGTGTGTATATAAATGCACGTGTTTATATACATATATACATACACACACAGACACACACACACACACATACATATATAAGTAATCTGGTCTGCATTTCTTTATGGTTTCCAGGGCTCTGTATTCAGTCCTTTGCATTTCATAGTCCTCAAATAAGCACACATGCTGGTATGAACAACCCTATGTGAAACACTAGCATGTATCATTGAGTTTATAAAGTGTATGCAGGCTGGAGCAATGTGGGTTGTGGAGTTAACTTTACTAAGGAAAAAGTAAAAGGAAAAAAAATAAAGAGTTTTGAGAAAATATTTAAGTAAAAGCATGATGTAAAATTGTTTTTACTGATCTTCTGATACCTTAGAACATAATTATAGTTGTGAAGTCTATAGCAAGTGTAATTTTTTCAATATTTTTCATAGCCTTTTTTTACTGTCTTTGGTGTGATATGTCCATAGGTTTTTATTAGATTAATAGAAATGCTGCAAAAATGAGTGAGATTGTCATGAAGGAAAAAGGCCATTTCATTTAAGTTTTGTAGTTCTGAGAATAGGGAAAAATGAGAACAGCTGCAGTACGTATTGAACTGAAACATAGTAATGGTATTTAGTTAATCCCCTCACAAAAATTAACTGCATGAACACTTGCCTTGATTCATGTACTGGTCATTTGTGATCTTTAAAATTGGTTCACCTAACAGCTCAAGGTCTCTGAAAACCTGAAATGATTGATCCTGTCTCATTGGTGAGTTCTGAGTTCTAGTGGCAATACTAAGGAAAGAGTTTAAACAGGTGTTGCTTCCAAGGAGCCTCCTGGTGAAATATTTTTAAACAATTTTTTTTGAAAATAACCTTTGAAACTTATATAAACATCTCATATACAAGTCCATAAATCTCTCTGTTTTCTAGTAGGCTGCTTCAAATGTGGTTTTAACATGTCTGATTTTACAGTTATATTTACCTTTTTTTGCACAGTACTCAGAAACATATCTGAGTGCTCCACATCTTGTTCATGTCTGGCAAAGGACCTGTACAATATCATGTACTCAGGTAGTTTATTTTAGCATTTTTCTTAGATGAAGTTTGAGGTATTCTGAGTTCTTAGATGTACAATAATTCTTAGTTCCAGGCTTGGCATGATTAAAGGGATTTTTCTTTTCCAGAGTCGGAATTGAAATTTGAATTACCTGTATCAGGCATACTGTTGAGTGAACAGCAGTGTTAGTGAAACCAAATCTACCGCTTTATTATTGTGCTGAAACTTATTACAGATCTCTGATCTCCCCCAAAGCTTCTCTCCAGCCCACCTTCAGCAGCACTTGTCATCCAGAGCTACCTTTGCTTGGTTAAGGAAGATGTGCGGTGTGTCTAGGCAGGAGCTGCTGGTTGATCCGCTGCTATCTCCCCACTGTTAAGTAAGTGCAGTGGAATTCCCTGGCTGGAAGTACCTGTCAGGCCAAAACAAAAGGGTCTAGGGACTGCATGTAGCTTCTGGGCTATGTTTTGTGCTACTGTATTATAAGAATTAGGTACATTTACAAAGCCTACTTTTCTACCAAGGACAGCAAAAACACATTCAGAGATTCAGAAATTGTGGAAGAGTAGAAGGATTGACTCATGGGCTCTGTGACTGCTTAACTAGTGTTTCCCTTGAAGACATAGATAGGTTGACAAGCCTTTTTACTAAATCATACTATAATTATTTTCTTAATTTAGTAGGACAAACATTTTCCACTTTTTGTCATACCCTGGGCACAAATGGGAGTTAAAGTATCCCTCTGTCTGGCTTCCTTTCACCAGCATGCAAGCTGGAGTCCAAGGGTCTTCTGGCTGAATCTAGTGGTTCATGGGGTATATTTGTCCCATCTGCACTGCATGCTGAGGTTTCATGCATGTGGAGTTTTGAGGAGTGTTTCCTATACCAGTTCATTATTTGTTGAGAACCTACTGTTCTGTGAAAAGCAATTCCTCAGAAAGCTGCTGATGTTGCTCCATTTTTTATATTCATATTTCATGTTCTTGAAAAGATCAGGAGCCTTTTAGTTTATAAAAGGAATAATGTTTTATGAAGTAAAGATAAAGAATAAAAACAAAATACTTCTGACCTTTATATATTTTTTTCACAAAATGTGAGTGTTTTTTTGACCTGGCAAGTTACAAGCCTTTTTGAAAAATTGTCCATCAGTGATGCAGATAAATTTTCAGTAGTTAAACTCTTCTTGTTCAGAGCTGCACAGGTGTACCTCAAGAACTTGCAGGTGCTTTACAAAATAGTCTAAATTAATTTGAGCTCCTAACATTTTGCTATAACCATTAGCTATCAAGGTAACATATGTACATGGAAAACGCTAGTAAAAGGTATTTGAAAGGGGTGTGTGTGTGTGTTTGGGGTATTTAGTCTAGAAGTCATTAAAGTGAGTTTCAAACTTCCTCTTTTGGTGATTAATGTCTGTCTGGATTTCAATAGGATGGATACACATGATGTGCAATGGCATGTTTTCACATGTGAGCTTTGCAGGGCTGTGGCAAACTGATCAGTTTGTTATTATGCCCGTTACTCCCAAAAATGTAGTACTTAACCCTTAACATACCAAATTTAAAATTCTTCTAAATCTGAGGTCAGTATTTCTGTCTAATTTTCTTCTAATATATTTTTTCATTTTTTCATATTTGCATCTTTGTCCTAGTTATTTTGATTATTTCTGTCTCCCTCCACTTCTGCCTTTGTCCCTCCCTCCATGTTTTTTCTCTGAATCTGAACCAGTGCTTTCCTTCATGTTTTATTTCCTTCACTGTTGCTGGTCAGGTAGGTGTTCTGCTTCTCTCCACATATTTTTCACTTCCTTGAATTTTTACAAGGCAGTGGAACAGCTTTGCAACTTCTCCTTGTATAAAGTAAACAATCGAAAATTCATCCCTTGCTCATAAGCAGTGATTTCCCAAAGCATGTCAAATATTTAAGATTTGGGCAAAAAGGAACAACTCAGCAAAGATGCAAAATCTCATTTGACTTTAAAAATTGTGCCTGACCAAAACCCCCTGAAAACATTAGAAAAAATCACAGAAGTAGCAATTTTGTTTTGGGAAAATTATGTGAAAGTCTGTTCTCATCTGCCAGGATTCCCTTCAACAGTATTGAATTTGGATGCTGACTCTAATGAAGTTTACAGGGCTCCCAGAATTACAGGTTTCTTTCAGTGGCATTTAATAATATTACTATCTAATCACTATTAGATACTGTCCTACTCAGTAATTGGGTGAGTGAGATGCCTTCTGAGTTAACAGTTTTGCCAGTCTCCTAGGGAGCATCTGCTTTTCATCTTTCAGTCCTTACTCAATGGGGCCACTGTTTTAGAGAAGGGAAGAAATTTTTAAATGAGGTGAAGAACATTACCATATATGCTTACAACTGAAAGGTGTATTTTAAACTGCTATACCAACAGACTTGAATGATAATTTTGAGAAGTAATACATCTGCATGAATGTATGGATATCTGCCAGTCACGGCCTCCAATGGTTTCAGAGAAGTAGTTTTACAGAAGAGACCTCCTTTCTGCTGTTTAGTCAAAAATGGTTCTAAGCTTGCTTCTTTACCCTGCCACTGCCACTCACCCTCTAATGCTGCAGTGTTTCTCCGGTTCCTCAGTCCTGGTCCTCAGTTACCCTTTAAGCCAAGCCTAGCAGTTTTTACTGATGACTGCTGCTACACCTGATTTATTCTTTCTTTTAGCTAGGCAAAATCCTAGCCTGAGAATTTCTCCTAAATCAGATGAAAAAAGCTTTCAATCAAGGGTTCTGCTAGCTCTCCTTGTCTAATGAGCTTCTCCTTCAAACCCTGCCTCCTGGGAACAATCCACACTCTCCGGTCCCTTATCTTGTTCTTCTCCCTGCTCAAAGGAGCCTCACGTCCAGAGTCCTGACACCAGCCCTAGGGCTGACCAGCCTGCCCTGCTCTCCTGGGCAGGGTGGGATGTGCTCTGGGCAAGTTCAGTTTCCCAAAAGATGAGGTGTTTGAGAAAGAGGAGATGCCCTTAATGTAGCCAGAGAGATTGCCTTTGGAATGTAGCCCACTGTAGCCCATGGTCCCCCTCGCCTTGTGTTCCCCTGCCTGCTGGCACAAGGTAAATCTCAAGATAAGTTTCTGTGTTGAGGACAGACCTGCTGGACTGATATTTTGTGCTGTGTGTGACGATGGCATCTCAATGCACTGGTCCTGTGCTGCTGGGAAATACCTGCCCTGCTTTTATAAAAAATTCTTGGGTGCCAGAAGCAATGTGGCCAAATGTGTGTGGTGTGCTGCTTTTGCAAATCTCTGCAGAAGAGCTTTAGGAATTTCTGTATGGCATTCATTCCACTCTGCAATATGGACATCACTGCCCCCCTTCCTGCCTCTGGCCCAGCCAGGCAATGAATCAGTGTTTTCATTTCTCAGAAGTATGCTAACACCATGCTAAAGGCCACTGACATCTTCTTGTGTAGTTCAGTCTTTGCCTAGGAAAACTGAGGTTATTCTCTGTACTTGGTGTTCTCACTCATTTCAAATATGTGCAGATATATATACACACAAAGAAAATAAGTGGGAAGGGAAAATAATATTAAATATCATTAATTTATAATTTTTTGGTAACAAACAGATCAAGTTCTTTGACTCAAAGACAAGAAAAAATGTATCTAACATAAGTTGGTAGGTCTTCTGTGACAATATACTTCACTTAAACTGTTTAATGTACACTTTAGCATTGAAAAAAGACTAAAACTCTGAAGTGCTTATGTTTTCCTTATGTTTTATGTGGGGTTTTTTTTTTTTCAAATTGAAAAGGATTTACATTGATTTAAAGACATTTTTCTAGATTTTGCTTTGAAAACAAATCATGTCATAGAGCTTTGCCAAAATAAACTTGGCAGCTTACATTTTCTTTCCCTTTTTTTTTTGAGTGTTGGCATGTAATGAATATTAATGGAGCATCACTTCCTGGTTTTTGGAATGATACTTTCTTCATGTAAATACTGCTTTTTGAAACACGAAAAGCCCATGTACAGTTTAAGTCTTCAATTAAATTTAGATGAATTTATGAAGGATGTTGATTTTTTAAATTGTGAATGTGTTGAAAATTTGTACTAATTTTGTTGAAAATTTAGGGGAAGGCAATTTCATTAGTTTGAATTCCTTAGCTACTTAGCACATCTTGTTCCTCTATGTTTGTGTTTAAACTCCTGAATTTAAACTCCTTTTCTTTTTGAGGATTTCACAGCAGCAGGCACATTTTCAGTAACCAAATAATAATACTGAGAAGTGAATCAGTCTGAATAAAATGGAACTGACCTGAATTTGATCCTCAAACTGAAGCTAACCACAACTATTTTTTTTTTTTTAGAAATTACTGTCACACACCTCTGCACCATCTGGCTTTTCCTAGGAGGTGAAACAGACTTATCAACATACTGCAACAGACTGTTTTTGTGTTGTGTCTGGCAGAACTGTTACCCAAAAACTCTGGAATTCTCACCAGAAGGGTGGCTTTTAAGCAATTTCCAGACTAGTTTTCACACCAAAGAGTATTAGGTGGTAAGCAGAGTGGAGAAAAGAGCCTGTGGCTTGCTTAACATTATCATGTAGGTCTATCATGTAGGTTACCCAAGGTCTACACAGAGGAACGCATTCCATCTGGCCTTTGCTTTTGTCCCACAGGAGAAAAAAGTTGCAGTTAAGGGTGGTGATCTAACTCCTTCTGCACACAGACAGGCATTTACAGTGCAGCTAATAATGCTGTACATGTATGTGTAGGTAGATGACAGCAGGAAATGGCATTTGTGATGGTGCGGATGGCAGCAAGAGCTCAACAGAACTGCTGCTGAGTTTGTCTGGGGAGGAAGGGGACTAGGGAGCAGCTACAGCGGTGTCTGCAAATAAAGAGTACCAGCCATTTATACCTGCTATGATTACCACAGGTTTAAGCATCCCTATGCAGCCTTCCTGCCCTACAAGCAAGCATTAAAATGCTGAGAGCAGGATTTGTCCCCTCAGTTAAATAGTTAGGCTGATAGCTTTGTGCTTTACTCTCTTAGGCTGATAAATTTAAAGAGAGTTTAAATTTAAAGTTTCAATTTAAACTCTCAATTTTAAACTATAAAATTGAGAGTTTAAATTTAAACTCTCAATTTTATAGTTTGGGAGAGGGTAGGTTGTTACTGACGCATTTTCCAGTCACTATGTTTTCTCTTATTTCATAAAACAATGAAAAAAACTATAAAGGGCTTACTTGCCCTTCAGTGAAACAGGAGAAAACGTCTCATATTGATTGCAGTAGGAAGAGACTCTGGGTCAGTGTTTTGCATACACCAAGCCATTTCACTTTCTACCAGCCTGGTCTGCTTTTTCCACAGATGTGCACAGTATGTATATGTATTTTCTGAAAAGCGTTTGCATATTACACGGTCACCAAAGTAACTTTTGTCCTCTGATTAACTGGAGGGTGCTATGACAGGAGCAAATACAGGCCTTAGCATGAGCACAGCATGTTCTCATAAGTATACATGCTGGATTAGAGCCTACAGGCTGGACTTTGCATAGGGAGTGAGAACATTCCTCTTTCTGCCGACTACACTTTGCGCTTGTGTAGCAGCAGGATTGCTGTAGCTGTGTTGCACTTGGCGAGGTCTAACACCAGCATGACAGAAGGCAAATGAAGGAAATATTAAACATGCAAAGAATATTGTATTCCTCTGGATGAAGGTGGGAGAGAGCTTGTAAAAGAAGCTGGGGATGCACTTAATTCACTTGACTTTGTCTATGAGGATATGAGTAGATTTTTAGATGTGCTGAACACTGACAAATCAAAATGGACAGTCAGGATTTGATAAATATAAGGTGCAAATGAGCACACTGTTTGCTTCTTTTATTAAAATAAACTAGAAGATAATTGAGTTCAAATACAACATATGCTGCCAAGTGGCAAAACTTGCTGTTACTTTAATGCAGCATATTAGAATACATTCTTTTGGATGGGGTAGCCTGATGGTTGCTGGGATATCTGTATAGCTGTTGTAATTTTTGGCTGAATGCGTGTGTCCAAATAGATAAGTTTTATTTAATAAAATAGCTGATGTTCAATTAAGAAGAAAAAAAAAAAAAGAAAAAAAACAAAGAAAATGTTCTTCATTAGTTTGTTTACTTTTTCTGCAGAATTTTCAAGGTTTAGATATGCTGGGAGTACAATTTTCCTTATTCCAAATCTGAGATACAGGAACAGATTGTCAAAACCAAGTCATAACTCCTATTGCCTAATCTGTCTTAGATTTGTAGATAAATGACACTTCAGGGTCCAGAGATAATATTTTAACATGCATTTCAAGGTATAAATTCACTATTGGTGAAGAACAAAAATGGATAACATCCAAGTCAGACTAGTGACCACTCCTGTCACTATATAATACACAAAAGCAATGGAAAATATAAGCAAAACAACTATGATTCTTTTCCTTTGGTCCAGTGTAATATCTGAGTTCTCAACTGATTTCAAATAAATATATGAAATTGCTAAGCTATTATAAGAAAATATATTAGAAGAAAAACTGATTCTGTATTTAAATGTAAAATGTCCTGTGTGTTTATATGAAGATGCCTTCCTAATTGCAAAACCAGGAGAGAGCACATTGATCTTTCAAAAACAATTTGACATTCATTTGGCCCAATTCAGGTACAATAACTGTGATCTGTGCAAGACAGTAATACTAAGGAGTTCCAGAAGCATTTGGACAATGCTCTCTGGTACATGATGTGACTCTTGGGGGTGGTGCTGTGCAGGGCCAGAATTGGATTCCATGATCCTTGTAGGGCGTTCAGGATGTTCTCTGATTAAGTGACAAATTTGTAAGGTCAGAAGCAAGAAGTGTAGCATCTCTTGACTACCGACTTTGGTGCTCAGGGCACGTTACTGTTACAGAAACTGTGGTAGCAGGCTAGCATGTCTTACGTAACACAGCAATAAATATGCAGGTGTAAAACAGGAGGCAATGGTATTTGTAGGACTGATGACAAATATGAAAAGCATTGCAACACTGTAGGCTTTGTTGTTCATCTTCCTGGAATTGTGCTTAAAAATGTGTTTCTCCTTGCTTACTGCTTCTTCTACTTTAAACAGATACAGAATTTTCAGACTGCCATCAGTTAAAAAAAATAAGAAAGAAAGAGTTTCCATTCTCCCTCCAACACTGCTCCTAACATAAAATTTATTCTAGCTTCATTGTCAGCAAATTACTTCATGTTGTCTCAGGTATCACTCAGGACTATTGCCTTAAACTGCAGCCACCTGATTCTAATTAGTTTTATTTTCTGCATACGTCATCAACTGTTACACATAACATTATAAAAAGGAGGAGTGATAAGGAGAACGAAAGTTACTTAAGATCAACATCCTCAGAACTTCTGCATGTATTGAAGGTCCTTTACACTTCCCAAAACTGAGTCCCAAATCAAACTGGATACTAAAAATTGGGAAGCATCGAGAAATAAATAATGAGGGTCGCTGCCAATGATCTGGAATGTTTTCATTAGATAAAGCCTTTATCTCTAATTGTCTCACATATAATCTTTTTGCACCCATTTAGTACAACCAATTTTAGTTTTCTAATTTTTTCTTTTTATGGAAAGTTGTTAAAAAGAGACATTGCTCACATTTGCACGTGACCCGACATTAAAAGGAAGCACTGTCTTTTTCAAATTGCTTGGCATTTCCTTTCTGTGACTCTTTAGAAATTAAATGAAGGTTGTAGGTCAGGAAGAGGAAAGCTGCATTGCTGCATATTCATTGCAAAGATACTGTTTCTTCCATTTAGAATTATGACTGGGTCTGTTGTCTTCTACAGAAAAAGCATCATAATCTGGGATATTTTGTCTTTTGTTCCTCCTCACACTGCTTCTGAAATCTAGAAATAAAGTGATGTTTTAGCATAAGTTATGGATTTCAAGTCAAGACTGAGCTTCTGTGTATCTTCTCTGCCCACCCTGAGACAGACAGAAATCACTGTGACAATTATGATGTACAGTGGTGAAGGTAATTTCTGAACATGAGTTTGTGTTACCTCCCATGTGCTTTCAACAAAGACTTGCTGGCTGAGCGCATCCTAAGGATTGCGTCAGCCAGGGCCACATGTCATATGGAATGTAACTCCTATTCTGTGAAAATTACTTTTGTTACTGTGAAGAATGTTTACACTCAAAGGTCGGCTGGCACACGTGTTTCTCACTCTCCTAGCAGTTTGTGGATTTTAGAGTTAGTAAAATGTCTACCATGCATACACACATCAAGTTCTGTGCCTTTCATTAGTGTAGCACCCTTCCTCAGTCTGATCTTACCAAACCTCCTAATTCTGAATGAGAAGGAATCTCTTCACATTTAGTCAAGATCAGATTTCTTTGATTTAAAAAAGAAAAAAAATTAGGTAATTCCACAGTCATTAACAACTCCCTTTTAAATGAAGTTATTTCACTGCTGAAAAAACACCTCTATAGAGAAGATGGCTACCTCTGTGAGAAAGCTACTCTCCAGCAATAAGGGAAATTAAAATTTCCAGCTCATGTGAAATTCCATGAGTTTTAAGTAAGACCTCCATGGAAGGTGTCTTTAAAGGTCTTACAAGACAGACCTTCACCATGGTTTTCATTTGGCCTATGATCCTTTTCACAGGTAGATTGTGTGTCCACCAAGCTAGGTGGTGCAACCTGGTAAAAATGCAGCTCAAAGAAATGCCAGGTAGTGTGGCTTGCTCTTCTGGCAGTTTTCAAGATGTGTGTTTTTACAGAACTCCAGAAATGGGAATTCTTAGCTGATTTTTTGTGTGTTGTTCTTAGTGCACACAATGGTTTATTTAAAGAATTGTGGGATATTTTTTCCTACCTGTATAGAATGTCAATATGAGTATATGTAGAGAGAGATGGTGCAAGTATTTGCAGAATCAAGTGGTGTGGTTTGTTGATAGACATTAAGAAATAGTGGTGCAAACCATAAAAGACCTGGAAATATGGGGTTTTTTGCAAACCCTTACTTGTACTTTGTTCTTGTTTGTTTGTTTGCTTGTTCAGATATTTTAACATATAGCTGTATCATATCATTATTGTATTAAAGATAAATGTTGTTGTATGTATGATTTGGCAGTAGATCTTTGATTTCACATGTCCACAGAATAAATTAAATCTCCCTTTGTGTACACTACAAACATGTTTTGCCTGACAAAGCATGTCCTATCTTATATAAGCTGGACGTTGTATGTTGTAAATCTGTGGAATTAAAATAGTGCTTTTAAATGTATGTCACAATGATTTAATGAGACATGAACTTGATGATCAAAATTATTTAAATTTTAAGGTTGTGTAGAGGGGAGGCCTGGGAGAATAAAGATCTTCTGAATTCATACATGATAGTGTAGGATGGAAACCAGCTTTGTACCAGTAGGTACATTAGGAAAACAACAACATCAACAACAAAAACAAAACAAAAGACCCTACCTTACTTGAAAAAAAGGACAGCCTGATAAAGGTTCTGCTTCAGATTGCAAAAGCAAATAAATATATGTATGTTATATTGTATTATATCTATTTCTTTAGTATAGCTAAAGGACAAGTTCCCATGAAATAGTGCATTCCTTTAGAATTGCAGATTTTCATAATTTTTTTTAAACATTCCTATTGTAACCTACATCAAAAGGGCAGCTATGTTTCTTGTGTCTGACTATACATATGCATTATAAAAAAGTGAGTCTACTGTAATTACCAGTTTGCAGAGCGAATTCCTGCAGGGTTTGTACTCTCCCCATTAGTAAAAGAGATAAGTTGAAATGTATTAAAATTTCACTGTACAACTGGGAGTTTTTGTTCACAGTAAATGTGGTAATGTTTCTTCATTGCTTGACTGTTTGTGTTTAAATTTAGGCAGTGTGCCCAACAGGGACAAAATTATAGGATAAATCTATGTATAAAAGAAAATCTTTCTGAGAAAACCAATAACATTTCTCCCTCCACTGCCTGCCCCCCTTCTTCCTCTTTTCTGTCTCTCTCTCTCTGGTTTTATTACATGTATGTATATATGTATGTATATATATATATCTATATTTTTTTTAATGTTCCATTCTGGCCAAAGAGACACATATTTCACACTTACTGGAAATCTTCCTCTCCTAAATAAGGTGAAGGGATAGAATGTACTTTAGCAAATATTTTTGAAAAAATATCCATTGCTTTGTTTTCAGGAAATACCAAAGAAGCAAAATTTAAAAGTTACAATAATAAAAGAAATGCATATTTAAGTAATTAATTACTTCATTCATCTAATGAGGAGAAAATATTTTCACCTATTAGTCTGGCTTTTTGGGGACAAGACAAAAAGATTGGGTGTTTTTTTCTTATTATTATTTGCTTATAGTATCAGGTTAGTGGCTGACAGGGTTGGTCACTGAAGGAACAGTGCAGGATTGACTATTTTATTAATGTAAATAAGAAGTTATTGCTTTAGGGTATAACTTAAGAACAAGATACATAGTATGGAGTTTTGACCTTGAAGAGAGAGAAAAGATTATTTTCTTTTTGGAATTATTTTCAAAATAATCTTTCATCATAATTCTTTTATTTAACTTTTGTAGAGCCCATATTTATCTTCCGTGGCTAAAATGCAGCACAGTGCGGTGCAAATCCACATAATTCTTTTTGTCAAATTGAAAACCCATCATTTAGAATCCAGAAAGCAGTAACATCTGAGAAAGAAAAAGAATCCTGAAAGGAAAACCTTCCTGAAGAGCAGATTAGACAGTAAACAATTTATTTGTGATATTATTTAAGGAGAATTCCTGAATACACGGACAGAAAGAAATAGCTACTCCATGGGCCATGCTGCATTTTACTTTGTTTATATCAGATCTTGCTTATTCTTTAAATTAATGGAAAAAAAAAGGCGGAAAATAAAAAATCTAACAGATTTTGCTGACATAATTTTGTGTGTACATTTACATTTTTTTTAAGGTTCCCTATTTATTTGTTAGAAGTGATATATTCACTTGTAATTTTTACTGGACAGACTAACTGAGATTGATTAAAACTAGTCTAGAGATTATGAGTCATCTGATCACCTTTAAGACTTTTAACATTCTCATCATCTTCTGATTGATTTGTGGAGAAACAATAGATGAATAATAGGTATTAGTCTTAATAGATTTGTTATTTGATTTAATAGATTGAAGTAACTCCTTTTCAACCACTTAGTAATTACTGAAAAAAATCCTCTTTTGAGGATTAATGACACAATAGTCCACATAATGTTAAGAATTGTTGACAATTTCCTTCCATGTTCACGCTAGATCCACAGGTTCTATGTCTTTTTGAAGATACTAGAGGTAAAAAAAAAAAATTTTTTTGAACATATTTATTTCCAATTTTTACATCACAAGTTTTTAATTATTGGTTCACATACTTTATTCTGAAACATCTCCTATAAGGTAGTTGAAGTTTGTTTTGAATGGCACGGCTGATACCACACTATAAGAATATATATATGTAATACATATATATAATATTACTTTACAGTAATCTATATAAAAGAATATATATACTTTATAGTATATATATATTCTTATAATGAGAATATACTTTCTACAATTTAGTTGCCAGAAAGATCCACTTGTTTTCTGGAAAACTATCACCTGGACTTTTCATCGAATCATGGGCTGATGGAGAGGTTAGGGGTGGAAGGAATTTTTAAATATCATCTAGTCCAATCCTCTGCCATGGGCAGGAGCATCTTCAACTAGATCAGGTAGCTCAGAGCCATGTCCAGCCTGACCTAGAATGTGCCCAGGGATGAGGCATCCACCACCTTTCTGGGCAACATGTGCCAGTGTTTCACCACCCTCCTCAAAAAAATTTCTTCCTTGTATGTAATCTAAACCTACCCTCTTTCAGTTTAAAGCTGTTTCTCCTTGTCCTGTCACTGCATGCCCCTGTTAAAAGTCCCTCCCCAGCCTTCTTCCAAGCCCCTCTAGGTAGTAGAAAGCTGTTATATGTACTCTGTGGGGCTTTCTCTTCCCCTGTCTGAACTACCCCAATTCTGTCAATCTTCCCTCATAGGAGAGGCATTCCAGCCCTTTGATCATTGTGGTCTTATTTGGACTAGCTCCAACAGGTTCATGTCCTTCCTTTGCCGAGGATTCCAGAGGCAAATGCAGTACTCCAGGTGCAGTCTCACCAGGGCAGAGTATGTCACAGGTCCAGGACAGGCCAGTAAAGCCAGGGAAAGCAACTTGCCTCCTGTGGTCTCCAAAGGAGACAGTGAGTTGTGGTTACTCAAGATGAGTGCTTGGGCCTAGCTTGCAGTGTCATTCTCTAGAAGAGTCGTGGTTAGAGAAGGGTTTGTGAAACATCCGTGCATGGATACCTATCTGACACTGACTGCTGCCTTGGCAACATATGTGGCTGAACTCCAGTGACCGACAATGTTAGTTTCATAGCAGAAACTTGGTTTTCATCTATGAGAACAAATATCTGTATTTGCTAACAGGCTCTTGGGCACAGGGAATCTCATTCTTAAATCAACTGTGTTTTTTCTTCAAATTTTAAGTAAAGAAACTCTTGTCAGCCTTAATTTTTTTTCAGTGCAAATAATTTTGATGCTTGTGATGCTCAGGCTAGTTTTGCACGCTATAGAAACGTAGGGTGATACTTACCTGTAGTCTTTGTATAGTATCTGTAGGCAGCCCTGTGAGAAGCAGCATAAAAGCTCTACAGACGCTTCCTGAAAAACAAAACATATATTCTGAGTTATATTTCTCTAGAAAAGTCCAGGTAGCATTCCTTAACACAGGTTTCTACTTTTTCTGGTGTGTGGGGTAGAAATGAAGAGCAGCTCCTAAATTAATGCAAGATTGCAAACAATTTTTTTTCTCCTATTCTTATTCCCCATTCACTTAACCGTTCTTTCTCAAGAAGACTTGAAAACAGTTTTTAGCATGCTTAGAGACTGGGTTTTCTTTACTCCAGGAAAAGCTGTTTTATCCTATTAACAGCTTTCTCTCTTGTTAGCATGCTTGCCTTCATATTATATTAGTAACTGTTTTCTTGAATGCTACAGAGAAATATAACAATATTATTACCTTTCAAATTGTATTTACTGAAAGTAAATACAAGTAAGAAACAATACTAATGTAATGTGATGTGAAATTGCTAATAAAATACTGCAATGCAGTGAATAACTCAGAAGGTATTGGAGTATCACTAAATGGGAGAGAGATTAAAAATATTATAGCATTACATGAATGTTTCAGACCATTCAAATGCAAAGTTAATCCCCCCTTACTGTTTTTTGTTTTGGGCAAAGCATTGTTAGGCTAGTAGTATTGAAGTATTGAAGTTAGTAATGGTCATGTATCACTTATTGTCTCTAGGTGAGTCCTATGCATAAAATCATTCATTTCCTAATCATAAATCAAAGTGAACTTTTATTATAAAAAAATCTGTAACATTTTTGTGCCAACAGAAGAAATAATAATGCTGAATGTTTCTGCCTTACCTGCTTCGTCATTTTCTCACCATGTTGTGTGAGCAGCTTATTAGCCTTATCCCAGGAAAGGTATATATTAGCATTATCCATTATTTTCAGATTGGGCAGTTATAGGTTGAGTGTTTAAGTGCATCTATTGGAGTGACAGACCTGGGTCGGTATCGAGGCATTCCCCCTCTACCAGTCCAGTGTTTTGGCATTTTAACTGAGTTTCAAAATTGTTATTTTTGTACCAGAATTGCATGATGGAGGAATAGTCATCCTGCATCATTCTGTCATCCTGCAGAGACCGAAATACTTCTGCATATTTCTGCTACATTCTGGAGAAAGTGCAGCAAGCTCTTCCACCCCAATTTTCCCTCTTTCTTAGAAGTTAAAATGTAGGTGAGAAGCGGGATAATGAATCCCTTGTTTAATTTTGCTTGTGGGCTTTTTGCTTTACTTACCAAACTGTCTTTATCTCAACCCACCAAGTTTTTCACTCCTACTGTTCTGATTTCTCTCCCCTATCCCACTGTGAGCAAAGTGAGCAAATGTCTGTGTGGGGCTTAGATTTCTTAGATAGCTGGGTTTAAACCAAAACAGTTCCCTGTAATATAATATTAGTCTTATTACAGGAAGGTGACATAGTGCATTTCCTAAATGTCAGTATACAAATGATCCTCCTTTTGGTGTTCATTTGAAAATAAATTGTATCTGCCCTTGATTTGCCAGCTATTAAAAATCGTGTAATTTCATTTGGATCTTTTTGCTATCTCTACAGCAGAATTTTTGCTGTGATCTTTTAAATAACTACTTGATTGGCAGGAAAAAATGTTTATTTAGATTCATAAAGTAGTAAAGAAGAGGAGTGATAGATCTTATAGGAGCTTTTTAAAGAACATATATGTGCTCTGAAAAAAAAAAGAAAGAACTCTGAACCTAAAACAGTGGTATGGTACAGTCCTGTCATATAGATATTATCTTCTTAGCTTTATAACAAAGAAGCAGAATGAAAAAATTAATGGCATAGGAGACTTTTTGTTAATAAAGTTTTGGAACATTTGAAGAACTTTTCTGTTGTCCTCTGCTTCATAACTTTTTCTGTCATGAGTCTACATACAGCAAAACAAGTGTGGACCTCTGTCGTACTCATTAACTTTGATTATTTTGGTGTGCCATCATGTATCAAGACCATCTACTTTATTTAAAAGCTTAAAATTGTTCTTCTAATGACAGTGTTATTTACTTTCAATAAAATGTTAGTTCAAAATTATGTAATTTTTTTATTTGCAATAGAGAGTAAAACTGTTTGACAATGGATAGAAAATGTTGATATACCATGTTGTGTTTGGGTTTCTCTTAAAGTTGAGACATAAGCTGCAAAAAGTGCTTTTTGCTTCTAACACTAATCATAATTTCATGCAAATATTTCATTCATTGGTATACAATGCCCGAACTGTTATTAGTTTTAAAAACATAAATGAGATTATTTGCTCTGTCAATTAAATGTGGAAAGCTCTTGCCTGTATTATAAAAATACATAGAACTTTGAATTGTCTTTATACAAAATCTTTATTGTACAAAATCTAAATTTCAAGTATACATATGTGTATATGTATGTGTGTGTAAAACCCATGGCATCTTTGCTAACTAACACATTTCTGTAGACTTCATACTCTCTTACTCTTACAGATTTTAATGCAGCTGCCAAGAACTGCACTTATGCACCAGTTTGCTTGTTTGCAATCTCACAAAAAAATTTCACAGGACTAAATTATCTTCAAGCCTGATGCTTCTGTGGCTGATAACAGTGGATTTAGATTAGGTGAGCTCTGTGGTGTAAATCTACAGGAGATGCATTAGAAAGGTAGATGGAACATCAGTGTGGAGAATGAGTATACTTTACTCCATTATGTATTCAGGTGCACAGTGATGTAGATGTAGAAAGAAGACATTTTTAAATACCTTTTTAAAGGCATTTGAGAAAGGTGAGGCAAAGACACTAGGAATAAGACTCTTTAACCCTGCCACTGCATAGAAAGATGTAGTTGAGACTTGAGTAAGATGCTATTCAACCTCACAGAACTCTTGAAGCCTCACCATGAGTTACATTACAAAGCTTTGTTGCAAAACTTACCCATCTCTCCATAATGTTGCATCCCTTAAAACAGCCTCCATCTATTGAGTTGTAAGTAATCCAGAGAAGGAATCATATCTGTTCTTTACATGTTCTCCTTCTTCTCCCACACTGTCATTCCTTTCATGGCAGCTTATTGACTCTCAACTCTTGGAAGCTCTGCAGAACAGCCAGAAGGATTGATTCTTCCATTACTGCTGTAGGCTATTTCTATTAAGATGTGAATAATAATTATTTTTTAAAAATAATAAAATCACCCAAACTATGTTAAATTAATATCCTTGGTCTGGGAGAAACCCAGAGAAGTCAGATCTTTTAATAGCCATACAAACTTATGCATAGGTATACTGACATCATGCTTTAATATTAGTAAAATTTCCTTTCTTTTTACATTATGCTTTACAGGAAGAGCATCTCAAAGAGAGCTGCAGGATATTTCTCAATGTCAATTTTAAAATTTTAGGATTTAGTCAGCAATATAAACTATTTTAAGTTATTCTACTGAAGTCAAGCCCATTTCCTGCATAGGTCCTCAAGGACCATTGTAGTTTTGATACAAATACAAGAAGCAATATGTTAGGAACTCAGTGAAAGATATGTACTCCTGCTAACTGCAGGCCATGACATGGTAAAATATAACAGCATGTATGTTTCAAGGAGGTGTATGTATGAAACCATGTTTTGTGGCATACTTAAGGTGTTAACCTGCAAATTGTCATCTAAATACACGACTGCCTATCAGCTAATACACAGGAGACTGTGTCTTCTGATTTTAGTATTCCTTTCACTATTCACTGGTTTCTTTTCCTTTTGTTTTCTTTCTGGCTTTCTTGGGGAAGCTCCTGAGGAAAATCTCAGTCAGGGAAAATTTCTGTTTCTTTTCCTAGAAAATAGTGTAGTATGGAAAGTCCAATTGCATAAACTTTTTTATAAAAATCGTGGGAAGGCAGAATTACAGTGCACGACTTGTGGAACGCCTAGCTAAACTCTTTCAGAAGCATTTTCTGGCAAAATTCTAACATTGGTACACCCTTGGATTTTTATGCCTACACTTTAACAGGCTAGCACAATGATTGCAATATTCAGCTGCTACATCGAAGATCTTTTTATCATCCCCACTTCCCACCCCATCCCTTTGAAATTGAGCAGTACCAAATGTCCAACCACAGTTACACCAACACACTCAGCTACCTACAGGAACACCAGCTAGTGTACCTTAAAATCCTGCTGCTGAGGAATGGAGGTCTGCATGCAGACTTTGGTTTCTTACTTTAATCTATGCCATATTCAGATTCAGCTGCCCTTCTGGCCTTCCTGAGCCTGTTGCCATCAGTGACTTGTATTCCCAAGTTAAGTCGTATTGAAAAACAGGTGAAAACACTGTTCATAATGGTGGTGCATATGTTTGTAAGGCTCAGTGAATTTGCTAGTTGCATTGTGAAGGTCTTAAAGCACAATAATTTCTTTCATGTTAATGAATGTTAGCGTTCAGATGCTGTGTGTACAATCACACACTGTTTTTGGCATCTTGAATCTTCCTGTCGCTGAGTTCCATTGGCTTCATGTTGGGTATTGTAGAGATCTCAGGTAGTTACAGTAATTCTGAATTAACTAAGCAAAGTGAAAAAATAATCTCTGAAATAAAGAAAAAATTCTATTTGAGAGTTTCAGTAGCCTCTACTAGGTGTAAACAACTCTAGTTGTTGTTTAGGGAATGTGGGCATCACAAAAACAAAATAATTTGTCCAAGATCATGCCAGAACGTAGGTTAGAATGAGTATCTCTGGTCCTAAATGAGCACCTTCCAGCTTGAGGGGTAATCCTTGTCATTCAGAAGTATGCATGGGATTCTCTGTAGTGGATTGGGAAACTACTGAAACCAAATTACATCCTGGCATCAATATACACCCTTGGAAGAAAAAGCAGCCAAGTAAGGCCAGGCTGAATACTTTGGCCATGCTAATTATGTTTTGATTTTTTCATACCAATTGATATGAATTTATAAAAATGCATAGCTCTTTTTGAAGACTTTCTAATTTATTTATTGGAGGAAATAAAAATAAAAAACGTGGGTGAATATTTTCAGCAATATGTATAAAAGATAGAAATCATACCAATTAATTAGTTCAACACTTTACATCATCAATACTCTCTTTAATTCAGAGAAGAGGAAAAGATATATGTAACCTCTAAACTTCCCCCCCCCCCAAGTTTATAATCTATAGTGGCTAAATGGGTAATTTTTGAATGGGTGTAATGAAACTTACTCTTAAGCTTCAACACTATATTTCAGGTCCAAACTGAATCAAATTTTTACAGGCAACCTGTTGACCTCTAGGCCAAAAGTGGATAGGGTTGTAATAGAAATGCTGATGAGCCTTAATAAAGCAACTCTTCCAAATGTCAGAGTTTGATCTAGTACATGTAATGCACTATATTACACCTTTTGCATGTAGTGCAAATGACACATGAAGAAATCAAAATATCATCAAATACAACCAGTGTTTGTCATGTCGGTGCAGAGATCTGAAAAAAGTGGTGATTGTGAGAAAATCTTCTATGGTAAAATAAAAATATCATTTTGAAAGACCTCCTTTTGCAGTACAATTAATTACTGAGTTCATTAATTAATGAACATATTAGCAAAAGAACACCATTACTGACCAGTGTAGTCTTGATATATTACCAGGTCAATACACTATTGAACATGAAACAGGACCTTCCAGGAGATTTTTTTTCTCATAACCCACAAACACATATATTATTCCTGCACGGTCAGCACTTCTCTGGTACCCTTATATTTCGTATTACTAATTCTTTTAATCACGCATCCATAGAGCAATGTTTTATAACCTGGCTAATGAGTAATTGGACAGGTGACATTGGGACTGAGGCCCTGAAGTTCAGGCATAATAGAGCAGGATTTTTTTCCCTCACTAGATTTTTGAGAGTAAAAGGTTGTAAAGGAGCAGACGGGATAAGAGGAATAAAGGACTCTTTAACAGAAACTTGTCAGAGAAATACAGATATTAAATGTATCCATGAACTATAAATGTCTTTACATATATTCTGATGCAGATAAATAAGTGAAGGGATCAAATATTTAAAATAATTCTGAGGCTTTTTCATTTTCAGCAGCCAAGGAGCTTAGCCAGGCCAAGCTAATGCTGAATGTAATTTATTTAAAGTCACTACAGTTAAGATAATATTTTTGTATGGAAAATATGTGTATTAATTCTTCGTAAAAGGCAAGAGTCTTCATAATTCTTTGGTTTCTCTGCGGCAATGCGTACCAAGCACCCTTCCCCCACCTTAGCCCCCAAGTAATCATTGATTGCATCTAAATCTATAGAGATATCTTTTCCTGGCAGCTCTGGTAGTTACAGTAGATTGTTAATCTGTGAATGATCAGAATAAGCCTCTCTGTCTCAGAAATCTCCATGCAAATTACATCTAAATGCATGCCATAAATTTATTAGTAGCAGTTTGAAGTGCACAGGTCATCTTCTACACTATTTAAAAACATATGTTACATTAGAAAGAGTCTCATTCAATTTATATTCACTTTTCTGTGGCTGTAGCTAGCCCTTGTCAAAGTAAATCTGTGTAATTTTTGAAATAATTCTAAAAAGGAAGATGAGAAAGTCTGTTATTAAGGAAAGTGTCTTATTAAGCATATTTGAGATCTCTGCATGGGACTGGAGTTTCACTATTCCTACTTTAAAACAGAGAAATTCTTGTTTAACAAATGAGGAGTTTTAAGAGGTAAAAGGCTATTCCTAGATATTGGAGAAAGTGAGAGATGTAAAGGCAAGTTACAGGATGTTTTTTGAACCAGTCCTATTCTTGTACCTTGATCAGTTTATTGTTTTGGGAACACATAAAATCCATGACTTCTTTTTGCAGAGTTATGTGTTAGGTGAACCCAAAAAGGAAATTCAAAAATAACCTTTGGATTCCATGAAGGGGAAATATATTTGTAGTTTTCCTTTCCATATGTTTTTGTTTCCTAATTTTTATCTGGATTTCAAACTGGTATGCTCCTATGGTACAACATCCCTAGTTACTTTCTTTCTTTATGAAGTCAATAAAAAATATTTATGGAACTCCTACAGCATCCTCCTGCTCATGCTACCAACTTTTTTTTTTCCTAAAGAAAATAGAACAATTTTTTTAAATATTTCAGGAATTTATTCATCTCCATGGGACATACTGACATATGTTTTTGAAAGAAAATTAATTTCTACTTCAAATAGGAGCTAGGCTTTAAATGTTAGAAAGCTGGGGTTTTCTGTGTAGCTCATATCATTCTAACTATCACAACAAATTTGTACACGCAGGAAGAAATACATTAACATGTGTCTTCTGTTTCTTTTCCCAGGCCATCCGCTGTACACTGGTAAATTGCACATGTGAATGTTTTCAGCCAGGGAAGATTAACCTGAGAACCTGCGATCAGTGTAAACATGGCTGGGTGGCACATGGTAAGAAATATCTGTTCTGGGTTTGTTTTTTCAATCCTTTCCATCCTTACCAGTATCTTTAAATAATAACTGGATTGATACATACAATAGTGGTACCTATTTGTCTACATATGCATGTGTGCACTATCTGTGTTTATCCTTATGTATGCATGCACATGCTTTTTTTTAGAGCAATTTGTAGGATGTAAGAGTCTGTTATTCTGGCGACAGTTCCAAGTGCCACTTTCAAAAGCTTGTGTACAATTCAAAAGAATATTCTAGCCTCCAGAAAATAATGTATTTCCTGTAGGACTTAACAGAAAGGCAAAAAGTTTACAGTGTGGTTGCACAGCAGCCAAGAAGTCATGTGGCCAAATGGAAATTTAAATTTACCAGTGTCAAACATTCAGATCTCACATGTTGAGAGTGTATCCTATATCACAAAGAAAGTCTGCATATGTGATTTGTGAGCTGTACCTCTCTTCCCATGTTTAAGTATCTTAATAAAGATAGGAAGGATTAGAATTCCCAGATCAGGCATGAAAGGCATAATAGGCATAAAAATTCATAGAAAACCTTCTATTTTATTTATCCTTTTCTACTTAATGTTCTTGGAAGGGTTTTATTCTTGATAGTCATTATTAAATCAGCGTGAGAGAGCAGGAGAGAGCTATATACACCATTAGAAAGCAAATAAGGAGGATACCTAAGATGATTTAATAAAAGAAAAATAGGGAGGGTTTGGGAGTGGTAGAAAGAAAGATTACTATGTGTGGTAGAAATTGCTGTTGAAGTTTTCTTCTCATGATGTGGAATATTGGTACCTAAGCAAGCACAGCCCTCATCCCCTATTTCTGCCAGACATTCAGGGGCTTATATTCTGTGAATTTGATTTTATTTTGATGAGAACTTGAGTGAAAGGTTAGTACTTTCCTCCTAAGATACATTTGATCTCTATTTATTTGGTTCATATCTGTGTGGTTTTGTGCTTGAATATGCTAACATACGGCAAGTATGAATGCTCAAAAAATTCAACAGCATAGATTAACATAGAAGTTTTTATTCACCTGTATGGAAAGAAAAACAGGTATGCAAGTACCATGGAGTCCCGTGTCACTGCCTAACATTGCCTCCAGACTGCCTAGAAATGCCCTTATCTGGTAGCTGGTTAAAAGTTTATTGTATACAAGATTATCTAGGGACATGGTATATATTTCTTACTCTTATTTTCCAGAAAATGATATTCAGTCACTGTATAACCAGATTGAACTTTCTTAGAAGAATCACTAAACCTCACAAAATTTGTATAGTTCAGGCACTCTTCAGGTTTTGTGTAGAACCAGCATCTGAGGTTTTGGTGATTGGAAAATAGGGAAGCACTGTCTAGGTATTTTCCAGGGTGTCCTCCTGATGAGCAATAGAAACTGAGAGTCTAGCACTTAGATTCTGGCTCATGGCCATCCTGAATTTTCTTTTTAAGGAGTACATTTTGGAAGAGTTTGGAAGAGAATAATCAGATTTTCCTCTGTGCGACGTGATTCTTCTCTGTGAAGTGATTGAATTCAAAATCAGAATATTATGACAGCAATCTGAGATTACCACTGTGTATATAATGGAAATGTCTCTGTTTTACAAATCCAGAAAGTTGAAAGTGGAACATGATGATTTGGGATACACCACCTGCTCCCATGCCTAAATGCTTAACATAACAAAAAGAAAAATTAACGCAGCTATACATTATTAGGAAGTGTTTATTTTGCAATTGTGCCAAGTGAATAATGCTCTTCCTTTTTATTTTTTTTTCCTTTTTTTCTTTTAGTGCACTTTGTGTACAATCATCTGGAGTACTTACATTTTATGGCAGAGTGAGACAAGTCAGATATATGTTTCACATCCGTCAAGCATGGTCTTGTAAATTATTTTCTGGATACAATTATGTATCTACTTAAATTCTTGATCTTAGCTGTTTTTGAGGATTATGAGGGCAGCATTCTGGAGACAGGTCAATTCACTGCACTCTAGTACCTGGATTTCAAAATTACTAAAATCAGGTTGCAGCTCAAAAGCCCTTTACGTTAAAAATGGTAGCACAGTACTTTCAGAATTTGTTTCTTGAATGCAAAAAAAGTATTTCCTGCTGCTTTAATTAAAGGGTTTCCATATAATTTTTATTAATGAATTTCAACTCAGCTCCTTGACACATGATGTAGTGCTTTACTGAATGCAATTAACAAAGAATAGGTGTTTCCAAGAGGAAGCACTGTGCTTATTCAGTTCTGATAACCTAGAATCATAATTAACTGTATAGATCAAAAAATACCTTAGAACTGCATTCTACTCATGCTGTACCTGACTAATCTGTGTGGAGTTAATTCATTTTAATAGCTGCCATTTAAAACTTTGGAATTTTTAGAGGGAGGAGGAAAGGGCATACAGCCACCACTGTACTATTGCACTTAGCAACTGATGGCCTGTTTTTTTCTCTCCTGCTTCCATTGGCTTTCTCACATTTTCCCTCACTCATCTAAAATAAGCTGCACACGTCTTGACAGAAAAGGTTTCCTACAAGTTCAGATACACCTGTCTGGAGTTGCCAAACCAAGAATTGCAATTATATGAACAATATTACATTGGAAAGTACTTTTGTGGCCAGATAAATGCTGCAGTTGTTGAAAGTTCAGCTTAACAAGTTTTGACTCCTTTACTACAGTAGCAATTCTAGCATCAGTGTTTTTATCACCAAAGCCAAAATTGCACAGAGCTTTACAGCATTATCAAGTACTGCTGTGCATCGTGGAGAGTGGGTTAGTCCCAGGAAGAATCTCTGAGTATTTTAAGGGATTTGGGTGACTACACTGTTTTAATTTGTTTTCAGCTAAAGTGGAAACAGTGTTTTCACACAGTGTTTCACCCATAAAGTGTTTTCAGCTGTCTTTCATATTGTCAGGTTGGGTGGGAGTTTATTTTCCAACCCAAAAATTAAATGTTTTAAATTTGATAAGCCATTCTTAAACTTTAAGAAGTCAAACAGATAAGTGTGTGACTTCTTTTTTTTTAGTGGTAAAGATAGTTTGTATATTCCATATGGAAAATAAAATCTCATTAAAATCTTAATAGTCATTTTTTAACCCAGGCAATTGGGTATTTTGTGGCTTTTAAATAATATGGCACTTAGGTGACTACAAAAAAATAATACTCAAGTGCTTGATTTGTTCTCCTGCTATTTTTTTTTATTAAAAGAAGCATACTATCCTGTGAAGATAGTAATAAAATTTTACTCTCTTTATTGGAAATAATGAAAAAGCCTCACTCTATTTGCCATGTATTTCCTCTAGCTGAAGTATCTTAGCCTATGAGAAAAGAAATTAAGCAAGTCTGCAGTAAAAAGACATTAATTTCATTGACTTAGCATTTTGTCTTTTGTATTTGTCATTGATGTCAGAATAACAATTACCATACTGCTAGCAGGAACACACTTATTATATCTTGTCCAACAGATCAAAAGACACAGTGTAGTATTAATCAAGTAAAATCTTACCTACTCTCATAACTCTTTTGCTCCAAAAAGATGTGTTAAGGTGACATAAGTTATAGTGGACTAAAGCTATTATGTCTGATATTTATTCCACTTATTTTAGTTTCAATACCCTCACAAAAACCCCAAACAAACAAAAGAAAGCAAAACAACCCCCCAGAGTATAATAATAGTACTAAGTTTGTGTGAAATCATTGTAATCTTGTTTCAGATACAATCAGAAAATTAGAAATGACAAGTTTTTTCTTACCCTGAAATGGGTCACTGGTAAATCTCAGAGATCAACAGCATGTTTCTGGTATACTGTGCATACTTGGGCCAACTGAATTTTACATTAATCAATCTACTCTAGGAAACTTAGCATCCTCTAAACATTTTTGCTCTCCCCCTTCTTTAGTTCTTTCTTTTTTGTTTTCCCCTCATAGAAAAATGTAGTCTTTAGTCTTCTAATGATCTTGGATGTCTTTTCATTTGCATCATGCCAATCAGCTCAGGTCAGGGCTCAGCTACTCATTCAAGTAAAGTTTAACACCTTTATAAAGTATGGTGAGGCCATATACAGTCCCAAATAAGATTTGGTCAGATGTTCTCTCCAGTAACTTTGAGATTAAGTTCTGTTTGGTTGTAATAAAAAAAAGATGAAAGAACATTAACTAGTAGATTTTGGCACATAGGGCCCATCCATTATTTTTCTGATTAAAAGCTGCCATGCAGTGAAGAGTAGTAGTCGGAGACTTGCCATGTGAGTTACAATTTCACCTTGTAAAGGAATTTTTCTGGTGGTAGTACTTATATAAAGCAGGTGCTAGCTTGCTGTTAATGAGACTAAGAATTAGTCTCCACTAAAACTAACCTCCATTAGAAAATGGAGAATGTTGTAAATGCATTACATGACTGTGCATTACATGATGCATTACATGACTGTGACTACTTCATTTAGAATGGTTGAGTTTTCTGAATTTCTGCATGTTAGATCATGGAATTGTCAGTTAAAAGGAACCTGAAATGAAAACAGAAGGAAGGATAGGTGGAAATAAATAAAGAAAAGAAACAGAAGAATGCTGTGGAAATTTTAGAAATCACATCTCTCCCTCACCCTGAAATTTGGACTTGATATAGGACTTGATCTAGGAAGAAGGTTTAGAATTTAAATGTGAGTTGCATAGGAATGAGATGGGAATGAGTGCTGTGTTGAAATAAAATTAATCTGAATTCCTATATTTGTATCAGTCCAAAGATGTTAAGTGAAAGAAAGGTTTGCAAAGTCAAAGATCATCTCTAGCAAAGTAAAACAAAATGAAAAGATGTCACTTATCCTAGAGTCTCTCTAAAAGCTGGCAGAACTGCCATGTTGTTCTTTACTTAAAAATGGAGATTTTTAAGCAGAGAATAAAATTTTTGAAAGGGGGGAGGAAGGAAATAAGAGAGAAACGTAATTATAGTTGACTAGTAAAATAATTGGGTCATATCTGCATCATCTGGTAGGATATAAAAAAATTGTCACCATTTATAATATCAAATACAGTTGTTTCCTTCTATAAAATTCAATTATTTAAAATTACTTGAGAAATTTTAATAGTTATTTTTAGATTATTAACAAATTTATTTTTAGATTTTTTAAAAATCTAAAAAAAGTTATTTTTAGCAAGGCAATTCTCTGCAGCTCATTGATAATGAAAGCTAGCCTTTCATTGCTTTTAAAGTAAAACTGTTTTAGATGTAGTCTGGATTTTCCTGTCTTTTACTGGCAAGATCATTTTAATCCACCTGTTATAACTTTCTTTTGACCCTGAAGGTAGAGGCATAATTTTCATTACTGAGTTGCTTCCAGGATCCTTACAAGATTAGCCTTCACTAGTGGTAAATACTCTCTAAAGTGCCCCCCTCCTGCCTATGCAATTTCCTTCAGCAGGATTTTCCAAAGCAGCCAATGCAGGACAGAGAAAATACACTCTGTTATCTTGTGGGCACTCTGACCCAGCATCTGGTTTTAAAGCCTGTCACATTGATAGGAATGATGGGACATAGTATTTGCTTTGTTTTATTCTGGTATCACCCTTAGTGTTAAACAAGCTGAGGTGAAACCAAATCCAGATATTAGGGCATCCAAGATAAATAATATTGTTTCAAAAGTTTATGAGACAGAAGTGACGGAAAGGAAATAATGCTTACATGCCTCAAGAACAAATAAGAAGCCTTCCTTTTCCATCCTTGTATTTAGCTGCTACTTACATAACCATGTGGTCAAGAGTCTTAATACTCATGCAAATTTGACACCCTCAGGTGTCAAGTAATCTTTTCCTGAGGGAAAGCACAGGCACTACTCTACATGTGCTCACACTTGCACCTCCTTGCATTTCCTCAGGAATCTGTTCAGTTTAAAATACTTTTTTCTCTTCTTCCCTGCCACCCCCAGGACATCTTAACTCAGTCAGGAAGAAGTTAGACCTTTCCTTTTTTACCCAACTTCATTGGTTTACATTCCTAGGTTTGAATAAGCCAATGTCTTTTGGAGATGGCCAGGTGAGACTTTAGCTGACCAGGCCCTAAGCATTCAGCTAAGGAATGAGTGAGTGTCTGCTAAGCCCTAAACAGGCCATGACCCATTCTGAAGCACAGTGCCTGTTTCTGCTGGGTTGCCCTATATTCACAAGTAAAAGTGAAATCTTTTCTCACTGTGAACATTTCATATTCTGAAAAACTTTTAAATTGAATCAGATACTCATTGGCAATCTGAAATACATTTACAAAATTATTGTTGCCTTTGCAAAACTGTAAAATGCCCACCGACATTTAGACTAAAAGTATTTCAAAACGGCAAGATATTCTTATTTTGGTGCCCATCATTATTGAATTGACATTTTACAGAGAAGGCTAATTTTCACTTAATACACCCAATACCATGGGACAGAATTCTAGGAGATGTCTCAGGTGGTGATGTTTTACCCTTTCTTCTTAAGGAGAGAGTCCAGAAGGAAACAAATAGACTTGCTATGTGTAAGATGGAAAAAAGGCTAAAACAATGATTTAAAATTGGCACCTGGAATTCTTCTTTCCAGTTGCAGTAGAGGCTGCCTTTTGGAAAGGTACTTAGTGAAATCCGTTATTTTGAGCCCCTTAAGTGTGATGGTAAAAAGTTTGCCACATGGTGAAGCTTCAGATGGGAGCAAAAGAGTGTCTGGTGATTGCTGTTTGATTCCCAAATGAGCAGGATAAATTCTGTGAGACGTGGGAGTTCAAATCACCAGCAGGTTTGTGGGGAAGCAGTGGTGGACTTCTGCAACTCCAGGACATTTGGGTGACAGTACCTGCGTACTTGTCTCTTTCAACACCTATGCTACTGCACATGAATTGCTGTGATGTGCTAACCACTTTATCATTTTATTACAGTTTATTACATCATAAATTTTTATATCTTCTTAACGATCCTACAAGAAGCTTAATTGTTTATAGGAACGTCCTAATTAACTAGAGTTCACTAGGTTAAGCAGAACACAAATTGAAACAGCTTTAAATGAAACAAACCCTACTACTTCATTCCATACAGCTTCATAAGGTTAAAATGTGATTTGACTGCAAGAATAAAAAATTCATACTGCTTTCAGATGTTTAAATTATAATACCGTGGGTAACTTTACCTCAGCTTTCCCTTCTGCAAATGTGAAATTGAAAGGAAAAAAAATTTTACCTACTAGGAGGAATTTTATTTTGAGCTGTAGCATTTTGAGGACACTTGCCCCAGCAGACAATAGTGTTACTCAATTATCCCATTTCTATCTGGATTTTAGAAAGAGAACAGATTATACAAGAAATGTACAGCGTGTCTCTGAAACTTTTCTAATTCTATCCTAATTGATTACAGTCAATTTTTCTGAAGTATATTTAACAGGAACTTTGTGAAATGGCAGAGTACATGAATTGGAATGGGTAAGACTGATGTATGTGCATGGTAGAACTAGTTTTAAGAACCAGTCTTCCCAGGGTCTGAACACCTTCAGCTGTTAGCAACCTTAAGACAGCAGATTTTCCTGAAAAACTGAGGTGCTTTAGTACATGTGGGAGAGCATTTAATATGCTTTTACCAGCGTTACCCCCTAAAGTGAAACACCACCATGGTCTTGACTTACCTTTGTGAAATACGTCTATGACATGATTCAAACAGAATGATAGTAACAGGTGGGCAGTGCATATTGCATTTTCATCACAGTTTTCAAGGCCGCATAGAAGATGGAATAGGTTGTCTGAGAAGAGGTGGAATTTCCCCTCCCCCTGTCACAGGTTGACATATAAAAGACACATCTTGGCAGAACCAACTAGTCTAAGGCCCTGCTTTCATTAGAAGACTGCACCAGATTTTCTGTAGAAATCCCTTCCTGCTTAGAATTTCTGCAAAACTGTGAATCACAATTAATGGAATCTTAAGATTAAGATGGAAATCCTCCAAATCCAGACCACAGGCCAGGACTCCCAAATGTGCTTATGTCTTACTGTGTATAATATGTCAACCAAATGATGTTAGGATGATTAAGATACATATTAAACCCCATCTTACCATAATTAAGGGACAGAATAGTTTTAAGAAGGTGTTAATGGTTGATAGGAAGGGGACATTTAGCTTTGGAGGCAAGAGACTGGAAAGTTCAAAGTTGAATGATTAATCAAAGTAATAGAAAGAGATTACTTAGCATCTTCCATTATAGATGATAGATTTCAACAATGATATAATTAATCTATGTTTCAAGGAGCAGCAAAAGTGAACTGTCCAACCAAAGGTTCTAAGCCAGTAGTCAAAGGCGATGAGAGCACTGGCCATGCCTGCACCATGAGCACAATTCCTTAAAGTCTGACCATGGTGGACTGAATGAGAAGCTGGTAGTTGTGTCCATTGACAGTCTCAGGCCTGGCAAAGGAATATAGTCAGGTCAAGGGTCCATCTACAGGCTTCAATCAGGAGCAAAAGAAGGGGGGCCAAAGGTGGGATAGAAGACCAGGCTGTAACATGAATGTGAGGGTAATCTAGAGGACAGGACTACAGCCAGACACACCTACAATGCAGTTTAGGAGGGGAGCGAAGCTCCAGGCCTGGGCTTTAGCAGGGGCTCTGTACGCCGGGACTTGGATTCCAAGCTGGCGGGCAAAATTGGTGCACTGAGGACTGTGACACCATGATCCACAGCTGCTGTCTTCAGCAGAGGAGACTGCTGATACCAAGACACACAAACGCAGCTGTTTGTTGGAATGCTCACGTGATTAATCTACATGTGTTTCTCCATCACTAATCATCAGACTAATCAGCTGAAGTCCTCTTTTGTGTAGGCACCAATGCACATACTGATGGAGAGTACTACAAGGTCCAAAGCCCACACAAGTGTCTCTGTCTCATCTTCTTTACCCTGGTCCCAATAGTTAGGTGTCTTCATTCCTGCTGTATGCCTATGTAGGAAACTTCTAGCCCAGATATTTTTCTGAGAACTTGGTATGAAGGTTCTTTTCAGCATGTTCCTCTGAATATATTAGTTGTGAAAAAGAAGGGGGGAGAAAAAGCCTTCTATTTTATTTTTATTATTAATTTAGATGGGCAATTCTGGATCAAAGACATGCTTTTGAGGTACCACTACATAAATTTAGATATAACGTGAATTTCAGGGGAAAAGCATTTGGGGCTCTTTTTTGTCCCTTTATTTTTTTTTTCTCTTTGCAATCATGTTTTCTACTATCAAAGAAAAATGTTTTTCTACAGAAAGAAAGCATAGAGGAAGACACCTGTTTGGCTTGCAGGAATTGGCCAGGGAGGCTGTTTTCCTGACAGGCCAAAAGCAACTAGCATAGGGCCCCTTTAAAAAAAAAAGGTCAGGATACTTCCCCCCCCCCCCCCCCCCCATCCATTTCATGTGAGCATTGGCAGAAGCTCTGACAAGCAGTTCTTCATATTTTATTATGTTCTTGTCTGGCAGAATCTCTGTCAGGCAAAAACCTTGTCAGCGGAAAACCTGTCGTAGGATCAGAGGAGACAAAAACAGGTGTCACAGAGGCAGTCAAAACTGAAGAAAAAAAAAGATTAGGCTAAAGAGAGAAAGGCAGACAATTACATTAATGCCATTGCTTTTATCTTATAGATGTGTGTTATTATCTCGGGGTGCTGAGTGCGCAATTGCCTCAAAGAAAAGTAGACAGGAGACAAGGGGAAACTTGATAGTTATTAACTGAAGAGGCAGTGTGTCAAAGCTGGATGGGGTTCAAAGTTTTGTAAAGGGATAAAAAAATTGCAGACAGCAAGCAACGTCTGTGAACAAACTGTGGTTCTGCTTTCGGCTACATAAACCTAGTAGCATTCTAGATATTTTAACTTGGAATCAGATCATAGGCAGAAAAATTAATGAAAGTTTTCATTCAGTCTTTTTTTAATAACATTTATTTTGTGTTCATGCAACTGAAGTGCTGGGGGGGTTTTTGTTAGAGCATGAGGCATGGTGAGGCATGAAAACATATCAGTTTAGTTGCTGTGTTGTTTGGGTTTGGAACACCTATTATCAACACATGTTTAATTTTAAAATGCTATTAAGAAGCCTTTTACTAAGTGTGAACATCTGTACATGCAAGCTGTAAATTAGCAGATCACATATGTGTCCCCCAGTCAGAGACTCAGTGTGTTTGGCAAATGGTTTCTGTTATTAGTTTTTAAATACAGAAAACGACGTTACCCCAAAAAATTTATTTTGCCTATGAACTGGAATTTCTTTACTTGCTCTTCTTCAATGATTTTTGTCTTAGTGAACATTTATCTTCTATATGGAATTAATTATGAAAGCAATGAAAAGAGAGGTGAAAAAGAGATTACGAAAGGATGCTATGTTGTAGCTGGAATTTGTACTGAGGATTCAGGATGTTAACACACTGATGTAAGTGTTCATGTCCCCCACTCTCTGGCTCCAGGAATGAACGGGATCATTTCATACACCATGAAAATATTGGAGTCCTTCAATAGATGTGGAAAATTTTTCTTATCCTTAGTCACTTTCTAAGCATGATATTTTTGAGGAGCAATTTTTTTCTGCCTTCAAAATGCACCACATTGCACCATGTGGGAGGTGGTATTAAATCTACGTATTGAGGGAAGCTACTTTAGACCACCTCTTATGGTTGTGATAAGTGGTCCCTACAGTGTTTTAGTCATTACTAAGGATTTGTTGATTTTTTTTGTGTGGTTGATGAAAAAGAAGAAAATCTTGAACTCTGAAAATGTGATGCTGTTCATCTTCACCACTAAAATCAAAAGTAAACTGCATTGCTCAACATTGCCATTAATAATACTGCACCTGTTTTACCACACTCAACATAATATTGTTGCAATGATATTATGGAATAATTTTATATTGGTATTATATCTTTCATCTGTCTTCTAATTTTAGTTTCTTTTGCTGCAAAAAGTGACCCAGTTATTTAGGTTTTTAAAATGTCTGGTAAGGTTTTTGTTATTGTCTAGACACAAACTACTTTTCTTTTTTTTCATCTTCTTGTTCTTGACCAGATCTAGTAATCTAGAAAGAAGATGATGGTTGATAAATTTTGTATCATCATTTGTATGTGTTTGTGTACTCCAACAGTATTCAACAATATCCAACTTTGGCAAGCTGGTAAACTGGCTAGCCAGTATGTCAGAAAATCCAGAGTGGATATATTGGAGAGCTCAAAACTAAAACTGAAATGGAATGAGATCCATAATGCCCTCTTGCAACCTATAGACTCTTCTCTGTGGTCTTCTGAGATACACAGACCGGCAAATCAGCCAAGACCTTTCACTAGACCTTTTCATCCCTCTCAGGTTAATAAAATATTTATCTAGGATCAGGAAATTAGCAAGAGGTAAGTGTATTTGCAACTCCAGTTGCATTAAAACTAGGATATTTTAAATTCTTTTCTATTTAGTAAAGACAAAATGTCATGCTTTCATTGTAGCTGTTCAAAAAAAAAAAATCAGACTTCTAAAGTGCAAAATTCATCACTGCATATTTGTATTTCTTTTACTTAGCAAAAATGGAATCTGCTCAGAGGCATGGCTTTTAATTTGGTTGACCTTTTTCACTGCATATTGGGAAGAAAGGGGTCTATGGGCAATGAGTAAATTTGCAGAGCTGAGCCTGTAAACTGGACACAGTACAGATGAAAATAAAAAGTCTCTTCTTTGTTTTCTGTCTTTTGATAAATTGAAAAAAAAGTTGTGCCTTATTTTAATGTATCCTTTGTACTTAAATTCATTTGAATTACACAGTCTCAAAATTCCAGTAAAATATAAATAAGGTACATTTCCCCTCCTTACTTTACAACATTAAAAAACACTGAACAAACCAACCAACAAAAAAACCCCAAAACTCTACAAATGGAAAATAAAAGTTTGTTCATTGATTTATTGCAAAGATGTCTGAAGCTTTTTTTTCTGAACTATTGCATAATAAGAATGCTGAAGGCCTTAATATTAATATTGACATTGAAACAATTCCAAAGTTTTTTTTGACATTTGAGATTATACTGAGCAGAATCTCAGTAAAAAAAATCTGAGGGATTTTTTTTCTGTTTAAGAAGCTAAAAAGTGAATAAGCAAACGGGGAGGTTCAGGCTTGACATTAGGAAACACTTCTTTAATGAGGGGGTGGTCAAGCCACAGACTTCCTAAGGAGGGGGTCAATGCTCCAAGCCACTCCATGTTCCAGAGTCATTTGGGTAATGCCCTCAATATGGTTTAACTGATGATCAGCCCTAGAGTGCTCAGGTAGCTGGATTAGATGGTCATTTTTGGCCTCTTACAGTTAAAATGTTCTCAGTTATTATGGTGCATACTTGATACTTCAGAGTTGGAAAAACTGTTGAAAGGTTCCTAATTCCTGTGCTAATTATCCAGTTAGTGATTTTTCATTGTTAAAGGCAATCTTTAATGTCCTCTACACAATCCTTGCTACTCCCCCCCTTTAAAACAGTTTTAATTTCTGAAGTACTTGAAATTGGGAATTCACCACAGAAATGTTACTTGACTGAGTGTTGTCAGAGTAAAACACAGGGGTATTTTTAGGCCACTCCATGAAAATGTTGATTGCTCAGCAACTATGTAATTTTAAGATTACTTAGATCTCTTCTTCCTGTATCAGAGAACACCTTTTCACATAAACTGAATTAAAGAATATTAGTCTATCAGGGCAGTGCTAACAATTAAATTGCATTGTTAAAAAAAGGTACCTGTCTTAGTTTAAATACTGATCTCAGTCATGGTTTTGGAAAAGATTGTGCAGGTTACAACTAAAATGTCTCAAACATGCAGAGGTGAACTTTTGATCCCGCTGGAACTGTACAAAGGGTCAGTAATACCTCATGCTGCACCAGGACGGGACTTCTTATGTGTGCTTTGTGGTATTCAGTCACTGATAACTTCTTAATAAAGACACATCTGTTTATGTCATTTTCAGGTGGGATAGAGCACATTCTTTTGTTTAGCATATTTAATCTTTAAACCTTCTTAGTGCTTATGAAACCATAAACTCCTGCAGATATTGTTGAATGTACTCACCTTTAAAACAGTTCACTGTTTACTAGCCTGTATAAATTAAACCAATGGTTTAGAGCAGAAAGTGATGAGGAATGCATGATCCACATGAAATTATGTGGGCAATTCAGGGCATTAGAATATAGCTGTTTATGCAGAGATTTGACAAGAATCAGAAATTTGTCGAGAAGGCTAAAGCTAATACTCCTTTCTTTACAGAAAACCAACAAGATAGATACTTCCTTACCTCTTACCTGAAAAAGAGTCTATCAACATAAATGGCCTCTTGAATCCACCTAGAACACTGGCATTAGTTCACTAAGGGTATCAGAAGAGAAATGAGAAATACTACAAAAATTCTGTCAACTACATTCGTAGCAATCTTTTAAAGAAACACAAAAATGTTTATAAATTGCAAATTAGAGAGAGAATTTTCATTCTGACAATTTGAAGGGATATCAATAGTTATTTTTCTGAAAGAATTTCAGAATTTTACAGTAATTTCCCATATGAACACAACTCTGTTTCCTTTCATTTAATATACAACCTTTTTATTTTCATGTACCAGGAGGTTTGTCTTTAGCTTGCAAATGTTCTTATGTACCCATGCAATAATGTATGTTTTGTTGTGTTATAAATTCCACATTTTAATGCATATCCTGACCTGTACTTGAAAAGGATAAAATTTGCTGCTTGTTTATTATTTAATACATATAATAAGGCCACAAATCAAAATTGGAGATAATATCACTGTCACTTGGAATGTTGTTCCAATATTATGCTAATTAGTATTTGTGTGCGTGTGTGTGTGTGTGTGTGTGTGTGTGTGTTGAGAAGCAGGTGTCTATGGATAATGCTGCTAAAAAATTAATATTGCAGTTTAACGGAATAGTACAGGTTAGATTGCAAAAATTTCTATCAGCTGGTCAAAGAGTGTGCTTAGTTATTTAAAAAAGACTTTATTGGTTTTTCCCCTCTTCCATTCCACCTCAACCTTTCCAAAGCTATTATATGGTCACCTTAAATGAAGTCCACAGAGTTTTGTAATCCTATTGTTAGAGAAATTAAAAGCTGTTAGATCTTTCATCCACCTGAGAATCCTTAGATAAAGATGTCTTATAGTCATTCTCACTTGGAGCACAGTAGAATAATGATCTTAACATCCTCAGCATGACAAGTCTTCTTTAAATGGAAGAACTTCTTTTTCCTCACTGCAGGCGTGGTATTTGCTGTTAAGAAGAGAGAAACAAAAACAAATATTTGGATACATTAGAAATACAGTATGATTCAGTCATTAAAAAACATAAAGTGTTCAGAAAATGTCCATTCATGTCTTGGTTCTAGTCTAAATTTGCATAAACTTGGAGAAGCCAGTTAATATCTTTGGGCCCTTTTCTGTAAGACTGAAGTTGAAAAGCTCAGGGTGATCCAGATCTGCTCAATAATTTCAATAGTCTATTAGAAGATGTTCTTACAGAGTATCTATTGGAAACTCCAAACTATTTACACCTTTCCTACTGTGAGCAATGCTAGTATTAGAAAAAAAAAATCCTTATTTTATTGCTTCTAAATGGTTGATTAGTCCCTCAGATACACATATATACATATCACCACACATCCTGCTCAACCTGCAGAATAAAAATATCAATTTTCTTGGCTTTTCTAGCCAAGAGCTTTCATTACACATCCATTATGACAGTAGCAAAATAACCATCTTAGCATCTTAGAAGAAGATAGTACGTAAAATGGGGTGGGAAGAAAGCAGAACAGTATTTAACCTGCTTAAGCTTCAGTCAAATCTCATTAATTAGACCTTGTAAAAAAATTAGTCCTACATCATGAAGCCTACATAGGTGTAGTAGTTTGGAAGAAGAGCTTTTGGAAGAAAAGATTCTGTTCTTCATGTTCTGCAGTGTAAATGTCCTGTGGAGAGACATAGGACTGAAGTCCCTAGGCTTGCCAATTTCTTATCTTGTTTGAATGTGAAATTAATTTTTAAAACTATTTATTCAAAATTGACTTAGCCAGTAGAATAGGAAAGATCAGACAATTCAGTTGCAAGAAATGAAGTATGAGGAAACTGGAACTCTTTGACAATGTAGTCCTTGGAGTAAACGTGGTGAATGAAGCCAGCAAGTAAATGATAAGGGCCTTTGCACTCTGGATGTAAGAAGGCAATTTATCAACAGTACATGAACTCTCTAGTGACCCTAAGACAAGAAGAAACCAAGTACAGGAGAAGTCCCTATGAGATTGTTTTAAATGCTCAGAAATTTTGTTTGGAGAAGAAGAGAAGCTTAGGTGCTGCAACATAGTTCATAAAGTAGAAATAAAATTGAATATAAACATTGATACATCATAGAATGCATGATGTCATATGCAATTCCATCTTTTTTAACTTCACGAGGGGATAAGAATTACCTTCCTCCTGCAAATTTCCCTTATCGCTGAATTATTCAAATCACAGTGAATAACATGGAATTCATAAAGCCAGGTGAAAAGAACTATCCAGCTCTAGTAGCAGTGAATGAATGATCAAATTTTTGGTAAATCAGAAGCCTTAGTTTTAACATGTTTAAGAGACTGGAGTTAAGGGAGTATCTGTTTTATTTTTTTCCTCTAGAGATTAAGTATCAAATCTTTAACAGTCCCATTCAATTTGGCATTGCTTCGGTCTTGGTCATTAGTTAATCATAAATTTCTCTTGAACTATGAGTACTGTAGTTTCTGAGTCTCACCTGAGAAGCCTTCTGCCATAGCAGTTAAAATTACGTGTGACCTTTGGAAACTAGGGCTGTTTTGGACTGCGTCTGTGAAAAAGGATCCCTTAGTGATGACTGGCATCCATCAGGAGTCCATACCGGGACCAGTACTGTTTAATATCTTCATCAATGACATAGTGAGGCCATCAGCAAATTTGCAGATGACACCAAGCTGAGTGGTGTAGTTGACGCAGCAGGATGCCATACAGAGGGACCTGGACAAGCCTGAGGTAGTGGACCCATATCAACCTCATGAGGTTCAACAAGGTCAAGGTGTTGCATCTGTGTCAGGGCAATCACAAGCCCAAGTACACAATGAGAGATGAACTCCTGGAGAGTAGCACTTCAGGGAAGGACCTGGGAAGCTTCAGTGGGTGAAAAGCTGACCATGACTCAACAATGTGCTCCTGCAGCCCAGAAAGCCGACCATACCCTGCGCTGCAACAAAAGCAGCATTGCCAGCGGGGTGTGGTAGATGATCCTGCCCCTCTGCTCCCCTCTGGTGAAATGCCACCTGGAGTAGCAGTGCCCTACTGCTAGTAGTAGTCTGGGGTTCTGAGCAAAGGAAAGACATACACCTGTTGGAGCAAGTCCAGGGGAGACCACCAAGATGATCAAAGGGATGGAGGCCCTGTCCTTTGAGGAAAGGCTGGAAGAGTTGGAATCCTTCAGCCAGGGGAGAAGTTGAAAAAAAAGCTTAGGCAAGGCTCCTTGATGACCTTATTAGGCTTTCAAAAGAAAGGGGACCTACCAAAAAGCTGGGAAGATACTTTTGGCAAGGGCATGTAGTGGTTGGACAATAGGTAATGGCTTTAAGCTGGAAAGAGGAGAGTAGATTTAGATTACATATAAAAGAGATTTTTCCAGAAATGTTGAGGCATTAAGGCAGTTGCCCAATGAAGCTGTAGATGCCCCATCCATGAAAATATTCAGGTAGCATGAGGCTTTGAGCAACCTGATCTAGTTGAAGAAGTCCCCATGGCAGAGGAGTGGATTAGCTGATCTTTAAGTCTCCCTTCCAACACAAACTATTCTGTGACTCTATGTTTCTATGAATCATCCAGGTGATATTTCTCTGGAAAATAAGTGTATCTGCCACATGACTCTTTGGAGTCGTTTTCTTGTCTTTTTTTTTCTTTGCTCTTTCCTTATACTTGACCCCTTTTCTTTCAGCCTTGGACAAACTTAGTACTCAGCACCTCTACCACCCAACCCAAGTGGAGATTGTGCAGTCCAATGTTGTGTTTGACATCAGCAGCCTGATGCTCTACGGTACTCAGGCTGTGCCTGTGAGGCTGAAGATACTGCTTGACCGACTCTTCAGTGTACTGAAGCAAGAGGAGGTGTTGCATATTCTACATGGCTTAGGCTGGACACTGCGAGACTACGTTCGAGGCTACATTCTTCAGGTAGGAAATAAAGCAAAGCATGCTTTCAAACCCAGTAAATTGATTTTGTTGTTGTTGATGTATGGATGTAGTGATGGTGCACCCAAGGTGGAAAGTAGAATATGAAGTGAATTTAGTCTGGCATGTTGAAGCCTAATGATGGTGCTGGCAAAATAAAATATTCAATTTTTCCTGAGCTAAAAAAATACAGGTGCCTTCATACCATAGTATTTATTTGTACTTGCTTATGTTTATTGTAGGAAATGCCTTAAATACTGCAAATACTGAGGTTAGCTACCTGCAAGCATGATCTAGCCATCAAAGGCAGCTGGCAAGTTTTCAAGGGCTACTGTTTGACTTGGGAAACTAAGATGCAAGTCAGCAGCTCTGTCATCTTTTCTTTCCGTCTTTAGAAAGATACCTAAAAATGTATAGATGAAATTGGGGTTGTGACCATGACTATATTGGAAAGTATCCTTATGTATAAACAGGAAAATCCTTTTAATAAGGCCATTTTTAAAGTATAGCTTTAAATAAAGTATTGCATGCATTTTAGTTGAAATAGACAATCAGAAGAAAAATATGTTCAACAAAAAGCTGGACAGGCTTGTTTTATGGGTATGGTCATAAATATACATATAGCTGCTTATCTGAAAAATTTCATAATCTATTAAATTCCATAGTAAATTTTTACATTTTGTAGGACTATTTCTGATTAGTAACCTAATAGTTACTAATCAGACTATTTCTGATTAGTAATACTACATAATTCTGAATTCTCTTAATTGCTGTTGACTTTGTAGGAGCTCTTCATTATCTAGAATGCATCCAGTTATTGAAGTGGACATGCCTAAAGAATTTTGAAAATTTTAGTTGCTGATTTATTTCTTTATTTTGTAGGCAATGATAGCATGCTTAGAACTTTATTGAAAATATGGGATTTATACCTGCTCTGAGAAATCCTGACTCTATTTCTTAATTTGTCTTCTGGTTTCTGTTCTTTGTGTATAAGAAGTAAATTAGCTGTATGTGGATTCCATGGAAAACTTCACCTTCTGTGCTTGTAAATATTTTCTTAAATGCCCTATATTTTGGATTTTTGCAGAAAAATATAATGAATTTTAAAACAGCCCTAGAGAAAGAGAACTAAAAAAGTTTACACTTTAATAGTGAAATTGTTTTATTCTTGTTAGGGCATATATGGAATGGAGATCTTTAATTGTTTCAGGGTTCTCTCAGGCATCTGTTTTGTAAAGGCTAAGTGTTACACCTATTGAAATAGAACAGAATCCTTTTTTTCCATTACCTATTTAAAATTAACATATAAGGATATATCCATCATATTTGTACAGCAGATATCTATGATGTTTGTATGATATAAATGTATGATCTTATGTATTTATACATTTTACATATGATATATAATTAAGATGCATACATGAGGGATATCTACAGAGATATGGACTGTTATAATGTGCATATTGCATCTTATTTTAGATTCCTGGATTCTGAATGCTACTGATCTGGAGAGCTGAAGAAATTTGATTTGTAAAGGAATTAATGTAAAAAATACATCATTTTTAAAATATAATACTAGAAATCTGGTTACTAAATGTGATTAATAATTAGGGTTAATATATTCCAAGCATGGAATGTAATTCTTTGTTTCTTACAGACAAGAAGACAGACTGAAATCAGTAGCTTTCTTGTTTTAAAGGCCGTTGAATCATGCTCATATTGATTTTTTTTTAACTATCTTTTGGAATGACTCAATGTATGCAAGAATGGCTTGTGATATAATTACATAGATGTTTATACAGACTGAGACTGTGACCTATGAATCTGAAAGGTGTAAAGGCCTGTAATCCCCCATTAGGTCACAGTTCAGTTTATCCAGCTAAAAGTCAGTCACACTGTAGCCCCCAAGGCATTTTGCCATTACTATATTCAACAACAGTATATTGAATATTATGCCATTTAAATGAGAACAATTACCAGTGAAAGTTAAAGGCAGCTGTTACAGGCTTGCCACATATTGACTTCATTAGCACTCGACTGTGGATTTTCCTAATGAGTGAATGAAGACCTATGATAGGTGTGTAGTCGAGCATCCCTGTTAATTTAGCTGTCTAATTTCAAAAAATCACACACTGCTCAAGGTTAGAAGGGAGGTCATCTTGTCCAAGCCTTCTGTCCAAGCAGAGCCACCTAGAACTGTTTGTCCAGGACCTTGTCCAGATGGCTTTTGAATGTCTCCACAGGGTCTCTAGGCAAAAAGTGTTTTGTTGTTTCCATTAAAGCTAGAAAACTCAGTATACAGCAGAAAAGGAAAATTCTTAGTAAAACATACATGCAGAGAAATGTTGGAAAAATGAATTAAATCAATGATAATAAAAATGTCTTCTTTAAAAATAGCTCTATTGAAAGTATCTGTTATAAAGGAGAAAGAGCTGTGCAGGGAAATTTGAAAGGAAATGTGTAGTAACACAAGCACAGTAAAAGTGCATACAGGTAATGTCTTCTTTGGGCAAAAGACATTGTTCCATGAAGCTTATCGTTATAGACTGAAACTTTTCAGACTTGTTTGAGGCTTTCAGACTCAGCTTTTGCATACAGAAAACTGAATAAAATGTTGTAAGCATCGTACAGGAGTTTCAAAAACATCAAGTACCAAAACAAATTATCCAGAGTATCACAAACTATGGGACTGTTGATAGGCTATCATGCAGTGAACTGAGGAACATTTGACTCTCAGTCAGGAATTACAGTTCTTTTTACCTTGTCTGTCCAAACCCACCTAAGTTATCACCTAATTGCAGTCAATTCTAGTAAATTTACCATACATTCATACATTCTCATTGTACACCAAATGCAGAAATATATATGTGTAGGAAAAGGTTTACTATGGTAGTGTAGTTAGAGAAGCGCAATCTAGTAAAAATATTATTTTTCACTTGTAACTTTACAGAATCACTGTTTTCCTGTTTTTTTCCTCAGGGTAAGAAAAACAGGAAGCTTAGTAGCAAGGACTGAGAGAAGTAATAGATTAGAAAAAGGTAATGGTTGTAACAGATTCCAGAATACTTTGTCCAGGTTTGAGTTCCAGTGTTTATTGACCACCATGCAAGAGATTTGTTAAACTGGCCCAAAACTTGAGTTTTATGCTTTGGGATGGTCTAAGACATCCACTTGTGCTGAATGTGCCCTCAGTAGGATGAAAGTGTTAAAATATTTTAACATTTTCTCTAAATGGAGGCGTTTTGAGGAATAGGGTAGATGTATCCACTCAAAGTCAATTACTGTTGTCTGATTTCCACAACCAACCAACCATCCAACCAACCAATGAAAAAGACCTTGATAACCAACAAAATGAGCAACCACCCTGCAAACCTCACAACTTTTTCCATGTAACTTTAGAGAAAAAGCTCATGGTTTGCTCCACTGGAGAAACAAGAGAAAAACAGTTGTTTATTAATGCTGCACAGTGGATCGGATTATTTGTAATACCTTCATTTTGACTAATAATGTTTCCAAATAGCAAATTAAAAAACAATGGGCAGAGAAAAAAACAGTATTTATGCCTTCATTCAGTGGATGCATTTATAGAGCACAGGAAGTCAAGGAACCCTGAAGCCACAGAGGTAATTTGATAACGCCTTTCGCGTTTGGGCACAGTCACAATATTGCCAGTAATGGCTGAAAGGCATTAAGACCTGGCAAGATTCTCTGGCCTCCATGCAATAAATTGAGTTTCTAGTGAATAGATGCCTATCAATGAAGTGTTAGTGACAATTTGGTCACCAATCTCATCAGACCGTCACAGGATTAATGTCTTGGCAGAGGAGCTGTTCTCTCATCTTTATAACTGATCCTCAGAAAAACTTTATGGCATAAAGGAACATTCTGGATTGTGTTTGCTCCATAGGAATTCAGAGTGCCTCAGATTTTAGAGTTGCTTTTTTCTACCTCAAGGAACTAATTTACTGTATTTGGTATTGACGCGTATGCAGTCGATAGTGAGCCTGTAAGTTTCCTCTTTTGGGAAAACCTAACTTCCCATGTCTTTTACATGACAAAAAATTTTGTCAAAATCAGTGGGTGTTTTGGGTCAGATACTGCACATGATACTCAAAGAGATGTATATGACTAGTCTGTCTGTTGATTTGAATGATGTTACATTTTCTGTAAAGAGCAGCTCAACTGTGAGTCTCCGTCCCTGGTTTAATTCCAGCTAAGCTGCGAGAAGAGGTAACTTTGCCAGCTGTTGTGTGATCCACCAGAGATCACAGGGCTGGGGAGAATGCTCTACCCCATCCATGTGCTAGTGTAGCTACATGTGTAATTGCTCTCTAGCCAGGTTCTCTTTAAACAAACCAGGTTAGAAAAATCCTCCTTCTAAACATGTGTAAGTTAATGCTCATTATTCCAAGAGGAGAGGGCTAGAGAGCAATTGTGCCACTAGCAGTGAGCAGCTGGGGCACTCAGCTTTTACACTGGTCCAGCTGCAGAAGACAGGACATGTGATTACAACTTAGAGGCCATAAACTGACTCAGTGCAAATAGTGATTCAGTGTTTGAGTAACAGCTCAACACTTTTTTAACTGTTTTGTGGTCAAATAATTGTACTCTCTTAGTGAAAAAGATGAAAATACATATTTTCTTTACAATACAAAGAAGGAAGCAGAGACACAGAATAGAACATTGGCAAAATTAGCAAAAATGGTCTAGGAGTCCCATTCTTATCATCATGTCCTTGAAAAAAGTAGATTAGTCAGTAGCTCATAGGCAATGTTTTAGCTGCCAGACTCTCTGGTGCCACCCACAGCTATGAGAAATTTTTAAAAATAAAAAACACAGAACAAAGTCAAAACTAAAGCCAGCTGGAAGACTGTGGATATTTTACAGATCCAAAAGGAGACTCACTCACAAAAGTTCATTTACTGGACATTGCATGGGGAATCGCTAATGCTAAATGAAGGTCTTATCTGTAGCAAAATCAATTCTGAAAAACGGCAAAATTCAAATTTATGAGTTTGCTTTAGGAAAATTAGTCTAGTCTTTTATTGTTGTGCTTGTTCTGTAGTCCTAAAGCAACTGTACAGCAAGAAGTCAGCTAAGAAGGCATGCTCTCAGAAGGTATAATGGTTCCGGGCAGAGAGTGGGGAGGTGCAGGCAGTTTAAGACATCTTTTCAAAAAACCAAAATCCCATTAAGTAAAACAAACTCATTGAAATTATTAAATAAATAGCAGTGTTTAAGTAATTCAGTTCTGAGATTTTAAAGTAAAAATTAGCTAATTGCATATTCAAACTACCTGCTCACATATATTGATATATATATATATCAGCATATATATACCAGCATATATATAACTAATATTGTCAGTTATATTTGGCAGTTTCTCAAATTTTTTTAAAACGTTTTTTCTCTTGGCAGTATAGGTAATTTTGTTTCTGTACTAGTTTACCACCACTTGTTCATGCATACTATTTTTACATCCAGATTAAATGAAGATATTTGGGTAGAGACCAAAGATGGAAACTTCAGCATCTTCAATGCTATCATTCCTAATTTCTTTTCTTTTCTTTCTCAAAGTAATCCCTTAGCACTTCACCTTTTAAATATTAGCCATTTGCACAGACAGAAATTGCTTTACTGTTCCTAAACTTAAATATTGCCCACCATTGGCTTGTCTGTGGAGGATTTCAGAAAAGGATGGGTTCTGTTGCTCTCTAGCCTCTTTTAGAGACTTTATAGAGTCTTAGTTTTTCTGTCTGAAATAATTTAAGATCTTTGAACTTTTGCTGTAGAACCCAATCGCAAGGACTATTTCATTTAACATCTTGTCAAACAGCCTCCAATGCTTAAACATAAAGAACATTAGAAGGAAAACAAATAAGAAGAAGCTCTAATATGAGCTTTTGCAATGTAGATGTGGAGTGTCAGGCTGCTGCAGTGATGATATCATACTTTCAGTTCAATGTAGTCTGCTATCTATAATCATGAGTCATGAAAATTTTTTTCAGGTTTTTTTCCCCAAGTACTGTCAAGTTATTTTATTGTTTTTGTCTCTCACAACAAAAACACCATTAAAAGGTTGGTATGCTATATTATTTGTTAAAGAAAATTAAGAGAAATAGGCAACTAAATTACAAAAAAAAAAAAAAAGTTGACTGTTGTAACCCCGCAAATATTAATTGACAGTTACACATATGAATAATAAAAAAAGAAAATTTATTTGTGAAGGTTTTGTATCTATTTTATTGGCATTGCTTCCTCATTGGTCTATTTGCCAATACCTTACTTAATACTTTACACTCTTTTAGCTGTGGCCACTGGAGGATTTCCATGTGTTTTAAAGAAGTAGTCACTTTTTCTTTCCATGCCTCTATGAGTAGCATGCCTTTTTTTATTAAAAAACCCCATACTTGTAAAAGTGATGCAGATAAAGATTAAGAAGTTTATCTGGTAAAGATTTTAATGATGCCAAAGTACAATCTACGATACATACAAAATTGTCTTACCCTTAATAACTGCCACCCACATTTAATTACTTGATAATGAAGAGAGCTGCCTTTTACGGATTAATACGGGTTTTTTTCATTTTTGTTAGATACAATTCTGTCTTGTGTTTTCTTTTCTTCCTTGTAGATATTGTTAGCACTCATGTGTGTTCTTTAGTTCTGATGTTTTTCAACCGGGGCCTCAGAGCCACCAAGACTCAAAGCTGGGTAACATTTATCCAGACATGTAGTCCTGCAGTACACACGGGATTTAAAAGTGTCTCTTTTGTTGATGCTCTGACTGTTTCTTTTTCTTTGAGCCTCTCTCTTCCTTTGTTCCTCTTTTTCCACTTCAACTTCCTTATCTTTTCTTTTGTCATTGCCTCCCATTTCCCTCTCTTTTTTAGTTCTTCCCATCTTGAGCCTCACCATAGTTTCACTTCCTCTTGTTCTCTGATTTTGCCTCTTTAGCACAAGAAGATGAAAAGGATCTGTTAGATGTCCATCTCCTGAGTGTTCTATTCCTCCCATGGCATCACTGTATGCTAATATTTGACACTCTGGAAGAGTTTCTCTTCTCCTCTGTGTGTCAGTTCAGTATAATTCCCCTACACTTCTGTGGAGAGAGATTCTCTTCCATGCCCCTTCCTCTTCAGTATTCTTCTTAGCTGCTCTAATCTAGGTGTGACTATTCTATCTTTACCCTAAACAGAAGGTGGAAAAAGCTCAGATAAACCTTAAAAGACTAAAAAGAGAGATAGGAAGCACTGTTGTGTGTTTGAGCAAAGCAATGCCACTTCTTCTGCAGTGTGGAGTACTTTCAGATTTTTTCTGTATCTGCAGTATCTTGCCTAACACCTCTCTGATGCTTTTGGTGCTGTACCTCTAATAGTAACACTACTGATCACACTAGTACCACATCAGGATATTTATCATGATTCACACTTTAACTAAGCAACAACAAAAATAAAGTCCAGTTTGATGGCTGGATCACTTCTGAATGCCAGCAGAACAAGTTACATGACAACAGATGTCTGAGTACATGCCAAGATCATTGGGTTTTCCAGAATATGTGCAGCCGGAGAGCTGTGCTATTGCTGCTCTGTGTCTTGCATCTTGCAAGGGTAATGAAGCAGAGGGCTGTATAACCCCTGGTAATCAACAGCAGTATGCATCATGCTAGTTCCTAATGACTACTCTGCAATAGTTAGCCTTTATAGCCATAGTGCTTCACATTGCTCAGAAATGTAAAGGTGGCTGTTTAATGGAAAACATTTATGGCTGTCAGTCAAAAAAAAAAAAGGGGGGGGGGGGAGAAAGAAAGAGAGGGACTTCTGTGTAGGTGTGTTTGTTCTATCTGGAATGTGTACTGACTAGGGTGATCCTACTAGCTGTGATCCTACTGATGTACTTTTTGCACAGCTAATAGACTGCAGAGCATGGAAATGTCTGTTACTGAAGGTCTGTCAGGCATGTGCCAGGACCATGTGTGCTTGCTTTTTAAAATGGAGCTGAAAATCTCTTCACCTGCCAAGGCCTGAGTTCATGATCCTGTGTCTCTCTTGTGATAGTTGATGAAATCACAAACACCCAAAGCAGAGTGAAGAATGAAGGAGGTGGGAGGAATAGTTCATTCCCTAGGCTGTTTTAGGTGTGAGTGATGCCATCAAGCATTTCAGAAGAAACAGAGCCCTGAACTTGGGTCTTGGCAGGTAACCCAAGGAGGAAACTATTTCCAGCTTTCTTGCTTCAGAATGTGGTTGAATTTCTATTAACCATTTACAATCACATTTTCCTTCAAATATGTATGAGTGTCTGTATGTGTGTGTGTGTTTGTGCATATATATGTATATTTGTGCATATATACATGTACTTTCACAATCTATAAATTGTATTTATATTTTTAATTGTTTGTGTTTGTGTGTCTTTGACAAAAATCTCTGGGTTTGAGATTGATTCTCTGTGGATGAAGGGAGGGGAGAGAAGGGCTTTCTGGGTAGCCTGGAAAATCACTTTTCTTACTCACAATGCCATGTTGAAGCCTCTACCAGAACATATCCTGCGCTATGTCAAACAAATATCACCACTGAGTTGAGGACAGGATCTTGGGGTTACTGTTCACCTCAGTTTTCTTGTAGGAAATGCAGTGACCTGTTACAAAATAAAGACACCCACTCCCCTCCTGCCTGTGGAGGGGAGTGGGTTGTGCCAAGAATCCGAGGAATTAACATAATTCTTCTCACAAAAAGCAGCTCAGAGATTAGAACTTCTGCTTTTTATAGGCTACTTGCTTTGCAGAGAACCTTGGGCTGAATTCAAATCATGGTCCTGGAGGTGATAAGGTTGTGATATTAACCATTCAGCTACACATCAATGGAGATTAACTCAATCAGAGAGTATGGAGTCCAGACCATGACACTTAAATGGATCTAATATTTTTCCAGTTTAGAAACCTCTTGCTTCGAGTTTAGATGTGGTTTTGATTGTCTGTGTGTCAGCCCTGACTTCAGGCACTTAGGAAATTCAGGTCCACAGACATTTAGGAATCAAGAAGGGCCACAGAGAATCAGACTTGTCATCTGTCCAGCATCAGTTGATTTACTGTTTTTCTTGAAGTCCAAGGGATCTCAAGGGGACTTTTTTCCCTTGCAGCACTGATCTTTCAATGAGGTGCTAGTGCCTGTCCTGAGCAATAACAAGGAATAACAGTGAAGTGTGAGTGACTCTTATTAGGAGGGGTAAATGTCATGAACACTTACTGTTGCCTTCTAGGCAGTAAGAGGACAGCATTGAATGTAGACAGACAACCCCCTTTTACTTATCAAGGTACATTTTGATTCTAATGAAGATGAACTCCCATATTTTAATTAAGAAATTCACTTTTCTTTCCTGTGCGGAAAAATCTTCTCTGATTCGCCTGTCATTTTGCACCATGTTCTAGAATTTTGAATACTTAGCTTGAATCCAAGAAGTGTGTATTATTCTACTGGCTCTGATATATTAACTTGCTGCACAAGTCCTTTGTGCTTCAGTTTGATTTTTTTCTCCTCCCCCACAGCTTTAACAAAATGTTCTAATCATCCCAATTTATACTTGGATGTTGTTAATTAATGTTTATGAAGTGCTTTGAGATCCTCTAATGAAATGGAATGTGTAATTATGATTATTCTTTAGTAAAATTCTAAAACATCACCATCACTGGAACAGTAATTTCAGGAAATTTTTTAAATAATTTTTTATCAAATAGAAGAGAAAGATTCCATGTCATTAGTTCATTTTTATCTTTTATAGTAGGGCAAGGTATGTCTTTTTCTATCCAGTCTTAGTGGCTTCTTCATGATGAATCTTGCCAGAATTGCACCCTGAAGTCTTGCATTCCATCTACTGGAAAGGGTGTGGAAAAAGGGTGTGGAAACCTCTGTTACTGAGTGGCAGTTGTCTGCACAAAAGGAAGTAATTTGTAGCACAAGTAGATTTTTGAAACTGCTGGCCCAGTATATGTCAGCTTGCTTGGTTTGTTTGTATCTCTGTAGCTTGAGTAGTGATGTAGATATGGTCGTAGAATTAACATAATTACACTTTTATCCATGCATTCTGGATTTTGAATGTCCATAAGTTGTGTCCAAGTTGACATACAGTGCTGAAAACAGGAATAGGAGAAATAAGGCCACTCATCTGGTTGCTTTTAATGTAGCTTATGTTGCACCAGGCTTTCCATTAAAAGCTCTCAGACTGTTCAGAAGTAGATAGGGCAATGCCTGGGAAAACTTGCTCTGTTCATGCTGAGTATGTAATGTTGTGACCTACACAAATGCTTTTGTCCAACCCATCTCTTTTAGAAAGGATTTCATAAAATAAAACTAAATTTGGGGTGAGAGAATTTAACTAGTACTAATTTGGTTGCTTTCCATGTGGGAACTGGTTTCCTATTGATAGGAGCATTTCAAACTGTACCACAGCATGCAAAACAGAGCTCTTCTCTCTCATTTGTAGGTTCAAAGGGTTGTGAGGTAATGCATATAAGACCCATGACATTAATTTTCTCCCACAGCTGGAGGCAGAGATATGTTTCTTGGTACAAAAAGAGTGAGAAATTAATAAGGTCTGTAGAAGATTGCTCACAGTATTGTATTTGTTGTGAGGCTGCAGAGAACCTGGATGTTAGAGAATGCAAGAAGCTCTTCTGGGACAGCAGACATGGGGCTGTCCAGAGATAGAACAGCAGCCCATTATGGCGTTTATGCAATCTCAGACCTAGTCATTTCCAGTCTTCATTTGGGGGCTGAGGCATGAGAAGCATGTGTTCCCCCAGCCACGTATGGCTACGAAATTGATTGTACAGGATGAGCCAAAGCTTTTTAGTTTCTTTGGTTTGTTGTTTTTTGGTGAATATTAACCTGCAGGATAAAATAGTTCAATGAAAATATAATGCCTTAGCATAGAACTGATTATTGTATCAATAATAACTGATAATAATAATGAGATTTGTTGGGAGTGCGAGAGAAGTGCATTGGAAAATTTTATAGGCTTTGAAGCACATTTGAAAAATTTTAATGTCAAACCAGTTTGAGGTGCTTAAGTCCCTCAACCTGACAATTCAAAATTAAATTATACATATGCTCACATGCCTGAATAATAACTTCAGAAAAACAGTAAGAATTTCCAGTACTAGTTATATCAGTCTTTAGGTGTGTGTCTGTGAGGCTTTTCCCCACCACCAGTCTGCTTTATGCTGTAGCACTCTGTAAGTTCTTGACAAAGGTACCCATTTTTACTTCAGCACAGTGTTTACCTTCAGTTCATACAAGATAATTGCATTAGAATTTCAGCAGCTACTGCGCTGTAGAAAGTTTTTTCTTTTTCTTTCTTTCTCTTTTTCTTTCTTTCTTTCTTTCTTTCTTTCTTTCTTTCTTTCTTTCTTTCTTTCTTTCTTTCTTTCTTTCTTTCTTTCTTTCTTTCTTTCTTTCTCTTCTTTTCTTTTCTTTTCTTTTCTTTTCTTTTCTTTTCTTTTCTTTTCTTTTCTTTTCTTTTCTTTTCTTTTCTTTTCTTTTCTTTTCTTTTCTTTTCTTTTCTTTTCTTTTCTTTTCTTTTCTTTTCTTTTCTTTTCTTTTCTTTTCTTTTCTTTTCTTTTCTTTTCTTTTCTTTTCTTTTCTTTTCTTTTCTTTTCTTTTCTTTTCTTTTCTTTTCTTTTCTTTTCTTTTCTTTTCTTTTCTTTTCTTTTCTTTTCTTTTCTTTCTTTTCTTTTCTTTCTGTCTTTCCTGCCCTAAGCTGGGATTCTCCAGGGTGAGTGCAAAAACGAAGTTGAGCACAAGGTCCTTTCCCACCCTGCCACCCCCTCCCCAGTGTCTGTTGGTCAGCTATGGATAGCTGCTGCATCCCCAATTCATTTCCCTCTAGCTGGGTGGCTCTAGGCCACCCTAGAGCACAACTCTTTTACTCTGGCTGCACAGTGAACCAAGACTGTGACCAGCCTGCTAACCTGATTACGTAGTACATACAAGTTAAGGTATGAGTTTCTGTTCCCTTTGAAACATGTGGACATCATTTACCAAATACCTTCTGTGGAAAAGGGGACTTGCTTGCAAGTACTTGTTAATACATGATGAACTGGGGTAGCATGAGGAGTACAGCACATCTAGAATCAGATACAGGGAAGGGAAAAGTCCTTGAATCTTACATTTCCAACAAACTTTGGCATGTTTAGAAACCAGCTCTCCTTCCTAGTATCCTAGGTTTTATTTCTGTTGGCAGCTTGTCCTTTGTGTCACACAAGAACTTATAATGAATCCATAAAAAACCAAATAGTACTGCATTAGGTTGGGAGGAGAAAAAGGAGACCTTCTTTGGTGGACGGACCAAGTGTGTGGAGGTGAAAAAAATACAGTGTTCTGTACAATCCTTAGAGCATTAATTTTGACCCAATAACATGGTAAATAATGTAGACTGAAAAAAACCCCCATACTTATGGTTTGCACCACAAGCATTGCAGTAATCCTTGTGACTTTGTTGGTTTGTTTGGTTTTGGTTTGTTTTTGCTGAAAGGTAGACAACAAAATCTTGAAGTTATTCTTTTTGCATTTACAGTTTTTAAAAATAAGTTTGTTTTCCTTTTTGGTGCATAATAGCAACAGGCACTGATATCTTCATGCAAACTTGGGTATCAAAACACAGGCTTCTAAATTCAGAGGCCTACCCCTAAAGAGAAATTAAAGAAATTGATGTTTCAATTTCTATCTATGAATACAAGAAAGAAAATTCTCATTCAGAGGCAAACTGCTTGTAACAAATGGAAAAAAACTTGTGCAGTAAGACACTGTTTAATTGAAATGTAGGGATCAAAACTAAGCTCACCTTGCTCACTGTAAATTCCATGCTTTTTGACAGTAAAGCTTTGGGAATTAACTTTTCAAATTTCACTCTCTGAAATTTGACTTGGGTTTCCTATGCCTTTAGACTAGGTTCTCTAGCATGCAACTTTTAAATATTAAAAAAAAAATTAAAAGTAGGATGGAAAAGAAACAAAGATTTAATCAATATCTAGGGAAATAAATGTAGTATTTTCAGAATTATACTAATGGAAAATTCAACTAACGTTCAGTTCCCGAATCTCTTACTAAACTTTTAAAAAGGATGTCGTGTTTCTTTTATGCTCAAAAGTTGTGTGAAAAGCAGTTTCCACAAAGCATAGTATTTAATAAAAATAATGATCAATTGTAAAGATAAAATGTAACTATCTCACTTGCTTTGATAATATATTTAAGTATTGATTCACAGTGTGAGTTCAGACACTGAGGAATCATAGCAGCTTTCCATAAGAACCAGAATGAAACAGAGAAGGAGAGATATTTAAATATTATGAATATCAGGAAGAAAGTAATGAGTAAATTTTACTAACGTCACATGCACCCCCAATACACACATGTAGAGGACTATTTGCCTTTTAGTGATGTTCATTTTGGAATGCTAAAACTGAAAGATTTGGACTAAATCCTGAAACCAGTTACAATGCTGAATCAGTTTCTGCCTTTATATTTTAAAGCCTTAGAAGCTTCTTGAAGTGTGAACCTTTTCTGGCTCGCATATCTCCCTCCTCTAGAGCCTACAAGAGCACAGTGTCCCTGTGGTATAGAAATGAGAAGAGGCAGTAACCATAGATAAAAACAGTTTTCTCCCTCTACCTTGGAGGAACCCAGGTGTCGCTGACTAGCCTTCTTTTTTTCTTACTTTTCTTATTTTAGAGTGTGTGTGAGACGCTATTTCAAGAAAAACTGAATTTTAAAGTTTTAAGCTTAAGCATTTAGATTGTTAATGCTTTTCCTAATTTTCCCCCCTTTTTTTTCTTTTTTTTTTTCTTTTTTTTTTTAAGATTAGTCATTTGGCACATTTTGTTGCAGGGAAAAGTTGTCTCTGTTCAGATATCTAGTGGGTGATTTCCAGCCTGTGCTTTGTGCAAACCTAGAAGTCAGTGAACCACCTGCTTATTGTCTTGGAACCTGGCTGATCTTGCAGGTATTTAACTCCTCTACTGCGTTAAAAGCCCACAAGAAAAGCTATCAAATTATTTCTTAGGTTTTTTCCTTGCATGTAAGCAGTTACTGCAGAGACACATCTTTGCAGTGGAATAGGAAAGGACTCAAAAACAGTTTCTTTCATGATCATGTTCACATTATGAAAACATTTCCAAATTCCTAATGGGGGGAGGTGTGTTTGTGTGTATGGGGGTTTTTGGGTGTTTTGGGGTTTTATTTGGTTTGTATTCTCTGCTTCTTTTGGTTCAGAATTGTACTAGAGAAATAGTTTATTAAGGTTTTTGTTCAGCCCACTCATAATATACTCACTACTACAATGCTTCATTCCTTTGGGAAAAAAACTAGGTGACTATATTATTGTAGGCATTGTAAGAATGTTATATTATAAGCTTAACAATGTGTCTTTCAAACCTGGGAGGGGGCCGGAGATAGAAGAAATTATCTCCACAATAGAAATATATTACTTCTCATTTCAAAAGAAAACTTCTTTGAAAATATTTCTTTTGCATATTATATTTTCCCCCCATTTATTCATGTCAGTACAGGACATATTCAGCATCTGTTCTCTTCCAGAAGCCCTCAGGAAAAATTAAAAAGCTGTTCTTGTAAATTCATCATTATTATTAAGAACCATATTTCACCTCATGGTTACCTCGGCCCTTCTCTTGCTCTTATCTGCACTCTGTGATGACATTGCCTACTTGAGCAAGGCAACATTCCAGCCTCGTCTCGTCTCTCCCACCTTAATTTGTACCGATGCGTTGCAGTTTGGTGACAGGCAGTTGTTCGTGCTTGAATAACCCAAGATTTGAATTCTACAGTTTGTGGCATCCATGTAATGCTTAGCAGTGGGTACAGCTGTTAACTATTCGCTTATAAATAATCTTTTTCCCCTCTCAACCTGTCTCCCAGGTAGTGTACCTGTCACCATTAATAACTCATCGGTAACTCCCCAGTGATTTGGCCCATCACTTGTCATTCACAGTGGAGCACTGCTCCTGCCTGCTATTGAAGCTCACACAAGCTCCTTCAGCTATTCACTCATCCCAGCAGCTGTGCTGTTTCATATTCCTGACTTGCGGGAAATTGCGCTGATGGTTCCAGCGCTAGGCAGCTCAATTGTCCCCTCTCATCGCTGACTGCACGCCAGGCCTTGCCTTCAGGAAGTGTAATGTTGTCTGCTGCACACACTGAGACACCTTACAAACTGTCTTAAGTCAAGTCTCACTCAGCCATGTTGATTTCACTGAAAGTGTAACCCTGGAATTATTTTGAACTATTATATGTAGTAAGTATGTGCACACCTCCATTTAATGCTAAAAGATTGATCTTACTCTTTCTTTTTACTGTGGTAGTAAAAACACCCTCAATAATGTCCATCCTCCAGAAATCTGTACAAAAAGAGAGCTGAGACTGTACCACCTACCTATATAGTGGAAGGGGAGGGAAGGTAGAATTGAGTTTGGTTGACACCTTATTATAAAAGGTTATGTTTTTACTCCATTACTCTACATAACAGAATATTAAACCCTTTGAGAATAATATGCTTCCTTTCCTAAGAATCTCTGACTGGGGAATTTACTGTTACCTGATCTTCTTCTGTAGAAGAAGCTTAACTGTAAGCATGGTGCAGTCTGTGAACAGGAAATCATTAGGGTCAAGGCAAAAAAGTGTCAGGTCCCATGATCAAGGGTAGTGCTTTGGAGAGGTGCTCTGAAGTGATATGTAGGTTGCCACATTATTTTTTTAGGTGTTGAATAAATACAGTTTCTGCTTTACTTATTTCTTAAATAAGGAAACTGACAGAAAGCAACTTGCACCATTTAACAGCATTAACATGGTGATATTTGGAATACTGAACTTTAATTATTTGCTAATGTAAAGTTACTTGCAAATACTTGCCATAAGTGGGGACATCTTTCACTTGAACAGGTTGTCCAGGGTCTGATCCAACCTGGCCTTCTAATAAATCAATAAAAAACAGAGTTTTTCCTCAGGAATGGCTCTGGAGGATTGCCTTGAGCAAGGCATTATTAGGAGAAAGTGCCTGTATTGAGTTCATTTGGATGGTGATTAAATGACAACTCTTAGAGGGAGGCGTCCCATGCAAAGAGACCTGAAGGTGGAATACTCTTTCAAACTCTTTGTAGTAGTCAAAATCACTGATTCTATGGAGGCACATTATTAATCAATGAGCACCACTGATTCTTCACATGTGTACTTAAGACTTTTCATCTGGGTTACAAATTGAGTGATAATATCCAGTGAGGAACACTAACTTAGCAGAATTAACTTCCCTAAAGTAGCACTTCAGTGAGGTGAACCAGCAGTGGACTATTTGACCCCTAGTTATGGCATCTTTTAATACTCATTATCCTACTAGATAAATTAGATTGCTGACTTTATTGGTTTAGGTGCAGAGCTCACTGAAGTCGCTGGGAGCAATTCCACTGCAGGCAGGAAATCACCACAGAAGGCAGGTATCAGACGTTACTTGAGGATGCAATGCAGGCAGTGCGTTGAAGTGATCCTGACCAAGTATGAAAGGCGAACTTCACCTTGTGAAGAACTGGCATGGTTCTGTTGGGCATCAGTATAGTGGACTGTTCCACTCTCATGGGGCTGCTGGTTAGGAGCCTTTCTCTTTGTTGAAATAAAAGCTTCTTCCTCACAATTAATTATTAAGTGTTCCAGGGCTCTATTATATATTTATATGTTCTTGAGAGCTCTTCTCTTACATGTGTTCTCTCTCATTGGTGTTATAATGTCACTCTGATAGCTGTTCACTCGCTTCATTTCTTTCTGTCAGTTTCTGGTCCTGTCACACAAAAGAGAAGGATTCTGTATTGCAGAGAAAATCACTAGACCAACAAGGGCTGGAGGCTCATAGATAAATAGAACACTCTTTTTTTTTTCTAAAAAAATCAAATTCTATGTTGATTTGGAATATTTAGGTTCCACTTTAAATTTTAGAAATATTTTACCTTACTGCAGACCAGCTATCCTGTATTGTTTTGTGGATCCCTTTAGGTACAAAATGTCTTCCTAAGTTTCTGGCTCCAGTTGTTGTTTGTCAAAGAAAGAAGCATCTGTATCTAATTTTATTACCAATATATTTTCTTTTTTACTTTTCTCTCTGTCACACCTTTATTTTTTCTTGAACCTCTGTTTGTGTGAGGAGTCATTCATCAAAGAAATCTTTAAATGTACACACATCCACATGAAATCACATTGACTCACAGTCTCCCCTATCTCTTCAGAGGTTGCTCTTAAAAAAACAGGCATGATTTCTCAGTTATGCACATTACTGGTTTGCTCTATTGCTCTCTTTCTTTGGTTTGAAGTACTTGCTTTCTGCCGGACACAGTGGGGTTAAAAAAAAAAAAAGTTAGTGGTTTGGCACTTTCCAGCTGCTTCTCAGGAGAATATAAAGTGCTAGTGGATCAGGTCCAAACCAGTGGATGTTTAAGAGAAGGAGAAAAAAAACCTAGCTGAAGAGCAACATTCTTGTGCGACGTCGTTACCTTCTGTTGTGTTATAAAAAATTGTTTTGCTTTACAGTTTTAAATGCTCAAAAAAGTTAGAAACACCAAATGACCTCCAGGCCCATTGGCTCTCCAGACTCAGTTTATCAAGTCTCCTCCACCTTTTTGCCTGTAAAAATCCAAAGTGAAGTGTGAAAAGCATCAGAAAGTCTCATTTGTGCCAGTGCAGCCTTTTAGTCGCTTGCCAGCACCTTCATTTCTTCATATGTTTCTAGCTAAGGTCTAACATGGAACAAAAACCCGACAGCAATAGAGACCAGATGCCAGTATTTCTTCTCTGTCACTTGGCTGCTGAGCAGATGGAATTTATATCAATCGGGCATGCTAGGAGGAAGAGGCCGTGGCAGCCAACATGTGGAACTGGGGCTGAGTGACATTTTTGCTAATGTTTTGTCCTTGTAGAACATTATGCTTCCTCTTTGCTTATGAGCTGTGGTTTTCCTGACTCAGACGAGGTTCCAAGCCCAGCTGGAATGGTTGTCTGCCCACTGCCCCCCCTTTTAAGGGAGTGCTGGGAGCGATGGAGGAGTGGTGGGGCCCTGCACAATGGAGCTCTTTATAAAAATACCTGACATCTGCATGCAATGCACCAAATCATCTTAGCTGAGCACAGAAATTCACTGGGCATTACCAGTCACTTTTTGTCTGTTTTTGTATGCTTGTTTGATTAATATAATGAGTGAATGCCTCTGGCAAAGGAGTACTTTGAGCATGTTATTGGACAGGAGCAATTTTCCACGAGGTATTGTCATACATGGTCTCAGAGTAAGAGTATTAAAGGAGGGAAAAAAAAAAGAAAAGAGAAGAAAAAAAAGGAAAACCAGGATTTTCCTTTCTGTTTTCAATCACCTCTTGTAAGAAAACACCCAAAAAGCAAAACCTTGAGAAAACTTCGTAAAACATAAACTACTCCAGTATCCACTTGCTTAGAGTGTTCTGCAAGCAGAGATTGTGTACTGCAAGAGCCATAGAATGCACATTGGCACTGAAGGTTTGGAAATTGATATGAAGGCTATGTATGCACAAAAATTAAGTTCCCAATGAGACTTCCAAAATGAGCAAAGAAACAAAGCAACAGGAGGCAGTTCGTTTCAGAAACAGGAGAAACAAAAAAGTTGTGGAGGGTTTGCCACAGTGTTGTGGTTTCTGTTCTAGCTCTGAAACTCTTGCTCCTCCACATGAATGGTGTTGGTATTAGTAGAAAGATTCTTGTGGGTAAGGATCTGCACAATCAGACTTCAGTGCCAGGAATTTATGGTTGTGCCCAAGTTAAATGGTTTATAATCGCTTGTGCAATTAATTCTAAATCAGGTTTAGATTTACATCTCATAAAAGTGAAATAAATGAAAGTATTTGAGCTCTTTAATTTGACAGAATTCGTTGCAAACTTTAAAGGAGGAGTGGCGCAGGAAACATGAGCTTTTGAATCCCTGAAGATTTTTGTTTGACCTGTGTGTCTCATCCTAAACTCTCCAGGCAGCCAGCTTCCCTTCATCTGAGAATGCCGCTGTAGCTTGTCAATTTCTCTTCTGATTCATCTGGAGGAGTCACTAGAGAGTTGGTGTGAGGTGGAACCTCCTCTGTCATGGTGTGAGTGAGCTGTCTGAAGGCAGCTTTGGACTGGTTTAGAAGTGAAGGGCTGAAGGCATCTTTGAACTGCAGCCTTGTAAGTGCTATAAAGCATTTGCTTTCTGATTGAACTGCTATTTCATCCTGGAATTTTGCACATGTCTGATACTTTGCATACCAGCCCTGCCAGTCACATGGAATCTAAGACATTTAGCAAATCAAGTCAGGTAACAAGTCATCATGTTTTACATTTTTTGTGAATATGAATTAAAATTGCTTCCTTTTTTAAGGCAAAGTGCTGTATTTCATTAATAGACCACCAAAGCAGTGTCTAAGTGTTAGATGCTGGTAAGATGAACTGAATGTTGGTGTAGTCAATGCAATGTGACAGGTGGAGGCCACATGCATTTTAGGCACAGTCATATCATATTTCACTTGTCACCAGGTCAGTTATATTCATTGTAGTATAAGCATGAAGCCCACCACCTAGAACCAATTTTTTTTTTTTCTTTTTCTTCTCTTAAGATGGCTGTCCTCTTTATCTAGTCAAACTAAGACCATAATAGGTACATATCCATTTGTGACCAGGAAAGTGTTTGGTGGAGTTTTTTTGGTTGGTTGGTTGCTTGCTTGCTTGCTTTTGGGGGTTCTTTTTTGGTCTTTTTTAGTCATTACATGCAAGAACATGGAATCAATAAAACACTTTTAAATCTGATCCATAAAATGAAGCTGGCATAAATATATTACAGAATTCTCTTATGCTTTTTGTTAAGGGAATGCTCTGATAAGTAACATTTTCACACTGATTCTGATTTTATCACTTTGAAATGTGGAAGCCAAAAAAAAATTGCTTGCAGTAAAACCATATTAATGATTAGAATGACTTCTCGTTACTTTTATCCTGTGGTGTTTGAAAGTCATGTGAGAGTAAAGAGGGGGATTTTATGATAGACTTTGCCAGTAAGCATAGAATTATTCAATTGCAGAAGGGAAGCAGACTGGATGGATAACTCTGATTTTTTCCTTGAAAAATCCAAGGCATATCTTGACTCTCACCTCCTGAACTCTTGCATATACTGAGGTAAACAACTGCCATTGCAGTAAAATCCATAGTTCTTCACAAGGCTTAAGGAAATACTTTTTTTTTTTTTAATCAATTAACCCGTGTTTATGACAGTATGTTAGTAACAGTTTCCTGGTACTGATTTTAATTTTTTCTGGTTGAAATTAAGAGATTAGTGCACAAGGATATAAGACAAATTTGAGTCCCTCACATCCTTTTAAGTATCATTGGGGCTGCAGATCTTAGCTATTATTTAATTTTATTTTGCTTACATACAGTATAAGAGAAAAATTGCCATATAGGGGTATGTAAATTGCTGATGTTTCATAACCCAGCTGAATTAGCCTTCTTTTCCCTCCCATATACATGAACACTCGTACCACTGTAGAACACTACATAAATTTCATAAATCTGAATCTTATCTGAATCTGCAGCATTTGAGAGAATTGCAGAAAAGACTGTCAGCATAAACAGCCTGTGAAACTTCATACAGATTTGGAATACTGCTCTCAGATTTTCCAGCAGTGACATTGTAGTTCAATTTACACTCACTCTTAAGCTCTGTGTTTTTTATACGAGATGTCACATCTCTGCTTTAGTCATGTCAGGATGTCTCTGATCAGTTTGAGCCACAGAAACAAACAGGTCATATTAATACCAAAGGTGGTGGAGTTGTCTTTAGTTTTCTCATTGGGGAATGGTTGCTAGTATTGTTTTTGACTCTGAGGGAACATAACCTGGCCTTTTTATCTGGAGAAGAAAGTAAACCTTGTGGGTAATATGAAATTATGAAAAAGAACATTTTAGAAAAACATCCAGAAAGGCAAAATGCTTGAGTACTCCTAAAATGACTGTTTGCAGTTGCTGCTGTTCCAGCTGTTCATTCTTCACGTAAAAATGCTAGATATTTAAATTTCAAAATAGGGCTAAATTCTGAAGATGCATTTTTAGAGACTTTTTCAAAGTTAGTTCTAATTTTTTCTAGTTGTACCAAGCAAATAAGTCTCTGCATCAATGTGTCTATTTTCTTCATATAGCCTTGGAAAGAGCTTCATTATTAATTGTAATGCTCCCTTGCTGTGAATAAGGAAAAGAAAATTAGGCTGTATATTGTGTTAGGATTGTTCAAATGCAGCCTTTTATCTGTGTTAGTATAGCTGGCATAGCATAAGAAAGCAGTAGCATGAATGTGTCAGAGAACAAAAGTTAACAGTTTTCACAGATTTTTAGCAAATGGTATATGCAGCACTCTGTGTCTAGAAAGAAATCGATGCAAGAAAAACAGTGTAGTTTTTCTATCAAGAAATCCAAGCAGTATGAAAATAAATGGGATATTTGTATACTTCATGGCTATATATGAAACAGAGGGATAGTGCAAAAAAACCCTACAATAAATAACAAGCTTTTTGCGCTGGATTCACAATTCTCTTTGTAGCCTGACTGGGTGAAAAAATTTTAAAATCATGCTCACAGTGTTGAATATTTAACAGAAATTTGTGGCAGAGGACTGTAAAATACAGAAGAGCTCTTGTATTTACCAGGCCACCCCGAAAGGCAAGAGGGCATAAGGCACTTATAAACAGTGGCAGAGCACAAGCAATGTTGTCTTTGAAAAGTTTCATTTTTCCCTTGAATCAGCTACAGTCTCTTGCTTGAGGTCACCACAGTTTGCAATCTTTGGCAGAAGGCTTCTTCCATTTTTGGTAGTGGCAGTCTGAATTTTTTGGAAGTGTTTTCTTCTCAAACTGCCATTATCTTCCAAACCTGTTTCATGTTATCATTGTCAGATGCTTCTTCCCTGAGTTTCTCAGAACAAAATGTTGTGTTTTCCAGGGATTGGGTTGTGGGGCTTTTTAAGCTTGGAATTGAGAGTCATATGGTTATGATTTGAGAATGTCAAGCCTGATTTTTTTTTTAAAGCAGTACCTTTCTCTCTGGGCAGTGAACTCACTGCAAAAACATCAAAGGGAATGTGTGCTGTTGGATCAAGGTGATTTTTTTTCCTCGACCACATCATTGCCAGCTGTGGTGTTTATGATTAGAGGCAGGCGTTCCAGACACCTCTGAGTCCTTGCTAAGCGTCAGATCTTTAACGGGATCCATCCCAGCTGAGTGACACTAAACAGACAGCCGGGGGGCGTTGGTGGGATAGAGCAACAGAGGAGGGGGCCTTTGGTGCTCAGCGCACTCACCAGCCAAGCTTATAACAAACCTAGCTAATGCTAGGCTTTAGGCTGCCTAGAGGCCCTGCATTATGCCTTTCAGGACTGCTTTCATTAGCAGAGGGGATGACTAGAGCCCAGCAAATGCTGTCATTGATCCTCTCACACTGAGTGCATGGACGTGCAGCATTCAGGTCACAGCCTACTCAGCTTTGAAGCAGCTCCATTTCACACTCCTGACAGCCACATACTGCCGACATGCCAGAGCTGACACAATTCCCTCTCCGATCTGATTCTTTGCTCTGTGCAGCTAACTACATTGAATTCCCTATGGATGTACCTTCCACTAGAAATATTAACACTTGTTTACTGGTCCTGTTGACATAAGAATTCTGCAAATAGCTAGCATTTCTGATAGCAATACTCCATTTCATGCATTCTTGGTTTTGCTGCTCCTTACTATACAGTTCTAGAGAGTATTTTAACTGCGTCAATGCTAAATTGTCTCCCGGAGCAGAAAACAGGCTGTAACATTTTCCTCAGAATAAAAGTTAGATACCCAGATTAGATCCAGAGTCCCTACTCTAAATACTTGGCTCTTAATTGGAACTTTTTAGAGGAAAGGAAGTTTCAAATGCAGCAATTAGCACAGAAGTCAGCTGGCTTGTAGTTGAGCTAGTGGTGTGGAAGCAGCTATTGTATATAGTGCCCTGGAGGGCATCCAGAATAAAGGTCACATAATAAAGGTGCTGGTTAGAGCAAAATCTAAAAGAATGTAAATCAGTCAAATGTCACTGTAACAGAATTTCAAGACAGTATATTGTGCTGAAATTTCTGAATATTTTCCAGTGCCATTGTAGCAGATTTTAAGAAATCCACTTCAAAAAATCTTTAAAATTCTGTTGTGTGGAAAATCTTTCTTCCAACAATAAGTTCCTTTTACATTTCACTGTCTTTTAATGTTCCTGAGCTTATGCTAAAGCAATGGACATCCGAATCAGTATAGAGGAACTGCATTACTTTGTTGCATATAGTAGGAGTCAAGTCAGCCATCTCAATGTAAGAATTTTTTGGTTTTGCTTTGAGTCAGAATAAACAATAGTAGCTGTTCCAGTGTGAAAGAGAAGAGTTCCTGAAATCAATCAAGTTCCATTAATCACTGCAAGATGAGGATGAAGTTTATTTGGCCACATGGTGAGGTAGTTAGGCTTTGCACATGACTTTTTGTTTCAGTCTTTCCTAGTGGTGGTAAATGACCCTCAAAAAAGTTAGATACTTTGATTCAGAAAAAAGTTTCCTGCAGTGTCTGGAATTAAAGGTTTTTTTTCTTTTTTTTTTCTTTTTTTTTTTTTTTTTCTTTTACATGAGCACAGAAAATTTGACTTTTGAAAACAAAGTCTTGATTATAAAATTGTGTTTGTTTTCAGAACTGAAAACCTTGGAGCTCTATTTCAAAAATACAAGTGGCTTCTGCTAAGTCTAGCCAAGTCTGGACCTCATGAGTCAACCACTTCTCTGCAAGAATTTCAGCCCAACATATAAAATTGAAAAAATTGAGATTATGGGGGCCATGACACCATTTCTTAGATGATTCCCCACTACCACTTGTTAGTCTTTTTTCTTTTCTTTGATTAGCTTTTGTCACTAACTCATCTCTTTTCAGTCCCTGGTAAAGCATTTCTGTATTTTCCCCTTATTGCCTGTAATCATCAACCTGCACAGTCCATTTTTCCTACTTTAACAACTTTTTTTTTCTTTTTTTATTTTAATAATACTATTCTGTGAGGAAGGACATTGAAAAAGAGAGGTTTGTTCTGTTGGTCTGCCTTCCTTCCTGAAAGAGAAGACAATAAGCGAACAGGGTGCAGTTCTTTTACTTGATACCATACGTCCAGTCTTGTCTTAGTCACTTATGCAACAATCTAGAAATGACTACCTGGGGTGCTGGCAACTGTTTTCACTGTCAGGAAGCATTGGTTGGGATGCCTGGAACTTCATTTGGTAAGGAGCTGAGCTATCAAGTGACCCACATATAAAACCTGAAGAAGTGAAATGGTTTTATTGATTAACTAATCTTTCAATTCAACTCAAGAGTGTCAACTGCCTGTCCAGCATAATTATTCAGTAAAAAGGGGAAGGGAGAGGAAAAGAGTGAAATGGAAAGAGTAATTGGTTTTGCAATTGGCATTATTTTATTAAACGATTTGCACCTTTCTGATGCACTAGCAGCCCCATGTCCCTTTGCAGAAGACTTTGTAGTCTTTTTCCTTTTCACGGTTAATGATATATATGGAGAACTACCAGAATGCAAGAATAAATTTAATAGTTCTTCAATGGAGTAAGTTCTCAGTGGGACACACAAATTTGTAAAGACTGAGTGAAAACATTAGTGAAAATATTCTCTTTTTACTTAGACTTGGGGCCAAGACTCCTCATCAAGCCTTGAAAAGGAGTTTAATATGTCCAAAAATGCCTGTTCGCCAAAATTACCTTTCCTCTTAAGAATTAAAGGTCTTCTTCTGCTTAAGGAGAGCCACTGCCTGAATCCACATTTTTTTTACCACCATTCTTTTGGACATTCAAAGATATTTCTTCAATAGATATTTCATCTGCAGTTCTTGCTTTTGGAAAAGACAGTTCAGAGGGGAAAAGAGATATTAGATTACAGCTTTGGCTAAGAAAGGGAAAGGGAGGTATAAGATTTTTAAAGGGTTTTTTTTGATAAATGAAATAGTCAACTCACAAAAACATAGCAGCAGTGTGGTGAACATCACAAGATAATTGAAAAAAAGGTAGAATTTAAAATACAAAAAGACTATGAAGAAGTTTAAAATAATTATTACTCTGCAGTGGAGACTAAAAAATTGGGATTTCTTATTTATTTGTACCTAACAAAAAACATTTATCCTCACCTTATCCTTGTGACTAAACTTGAGAGAATAGAAACATCTATGAAAATATGACTGTCCTAAGAAAGCAGGTGTTTGAGAGAATAATGAAGTTTCCTTCTCTTTCCTTTCAGATTTCCTTATCTGAAAATAATTTCAGATCAATGTATTTAATGATAATTTAATTTTCAGTGATTGTATTCAACAAACCAGAAGATTAGGAATTTTTCTTAGGAGAAAAAAGCAGGTAAAGAGGAAGTAGCATAAAATATTTAATATAAAGGAATTTTGGTAGCAGGAGAAAGGGATGTATTCTTTGTTGACACAATTGTGTTTTAAAAGGGTTGAGGATGAACTTCTATTTTTAGAAATCTGATGAAACACCTAGCTATTGCATGTTCTAATTATTTTCCTCTCAGAAGTGATTGAATGTAGAAGACAAAGGGAATAGGCAAAGCATTTGGAAAGCTGCACATGTTGACTTCTGAAAAAGAGAATGTTTAATACTGGCATTAAGTCTCACAAACATGCCATAGAAGTATCCCCATGTGTTAACATTTCATACACTAAGTGAGTTCTTTTGCTTCAATAGTATACAGGCTGATGGAGATGCCATAAATAACACCAGAGAAAGAACCACAGGCAATACTTTGAAGTTACTTGGCAAAAAAATTTGTTTGGGCTGCTAATGTCTCTTTCTTGAAATTTTTGAGCTTCATATTTCATTTAAAACCTGCAACCTATCTTTGAAAGTTATACAAAATATATATATACATGTAGCCTGTTTGGTGTGTGAGTATCACACAAAGCACAATTAGAGTATATTCAAATTGTTTTCCAGTAGCGAGGAAACTCTGTACCTGAGATTGCATCTTAGCTTCAGTGCCCTTTCCTTGGGCACATAAATGCATGATATGTTTCTTGATTCCATGAGCACATACTGGTGGTAGAGGATGGTGGTGGTGTTTGTAATTTGTTTGTTTGTTCATTTACTTTTTAGGAAGTAGATTTTCCTTTCTTTGTTAGTTTTCCTGTCAACAGTGGCCATTCAGTATTTGTTTTGTCCTTTTAATGGATGGTTCTGGGAGTTCCTTGGCTTCATAATTGAATTAACCTCTGGAGCAGAAGTACAGGTTCACTTTTGGTCTTTTCTGTGTTGATCATTAAAATAGGTAGCAAGCAAATAGATAGCTCCAAAACTATGATGATATATTTTTTTCTTACTTCCTTAGATTGGTGGTTTTATTTCCACTCTGTAAGATACTGAAAAGACTTCTAAAACATGTCTTAGAAAAGAGAAATTTTTTGCCCCTTCTTTTGATGTTCATTTTGCCAGATCTTCAGGAAACATAAAGTGGTGTAACATTTGGTCCATTAAGAGTTTGTTTGATGTCAGTTGTGAGCATTTTGCAGACCTTCCCATTCTGTTCTAAAGAGTGCAGTTCAGCTTGCCGAGCTCTGGAGGTTTATGTGACAGTCCTTCCACATGAGCTGATCATGCAGATTTTTCTTCCCGTCAGGGAAAATAACCTTGTCTTTCTGTAATGAGATTTCTGTTATCCTGCAGCAAATCTATAAAATTATAGTTTGAATTGTGATCTAGGAATTCCACATTTTCTGTAGGGACATGAGCAGGAGTCTATCCCACCAAGTTGCTACCTAATACCTTGCAGGTATTAGGAGAAAAGAAAGCTACTCTAAATACTTCACTTCATCCCTGCCACTATTTACCTGAATCACAGAGAAAGAAGCAGTCACAACAACCTAAAGTTCTACCAAGAGCCTTACAAGGGAGGAAATGCCATGACTGAGTATATGCTTGTGATGAATTAACATCCCTGTAATAAAGATGTTGCCATTCTTAAAGGAACATACAGGAAATTCTTATCCTCATGACTTATGTGTATAGAGGAACCTTCAGAGCCACAATGCAGTTTTGTTCCATCTGAGCTTTGTCCCTGTCTTGTCTTTGGCATCTTCTCTCTCTTGCTCATTGTGCAAGCCACTTACTGAATCTCCCATTGAATTTACTGTCCTCACCACTAGTGCTCTTTTCCAGTCCTATTTTTTCCCTGACAGTGATGTAAGTCCAAAGTCCTGGTCTCTGTATTTGCCATAAATCTCATCTGTCTTGCCGTCATCAGTTTTCATTTCCTGGCTGTGAGACCAAACATTTGCAAACAACTCAGCCACATCAGGCTGGTGCAGCTTCTATTCAGACTGAAGTTTTAGGGAACATAGGTCTGGAGTTCTAACATTGCTGCAAACTGCTTTATGTCCTGGCTTGACAATGCTGGAGCTGGTTTTCACGGGTACCACAAGGAACATACTGGCAACATTCATATAAATTGTTCAGTAGATAAAAAGAAATAAATTAGCTATTGATACTGAACCTCTATTACTGCTTCCACTGCTGCAGTAGTTATTATTAATTGTCCTGAAACTGACATTTGGCACAGGCCAGAAACTCAGCACAAACATGCTCAAGGCAGGCAAAATGAAACAGGTGTTTGTAACAGGAAGTTTTCAAGATCTTTAATATGATCACCTCTAAAGTCATAGCTAGTGCTCCTGGTATCAGTGAGGGTCAGAGATAGCATTTTAATTTTTCAATATTGTGAGAAAAATTTCTGAGAACTACTTACTTTGGGAGTTGTGGGGGAGTTTAGGAGAGCAATAAGAGAGCAGTGCAGTAGAAATATTACAACAAAAGAAGCTGTGTGTTCCTTACTTTGTATAAATAATAGGATTTGTGGTGTCTACACTTTAATTTTACTTCAAGACAGTCTAGCATGTGTGGCTGATACTTACTGACTTGATCACCAGAAGTCTCAATGACCTTTGCAGCCTTATATGACTTGTACTTTCACATGGATGAACTATTCATGAACAGTGACTTCCAAAATACTGGGCACAAGCAGTCCTTTTACTTTACTTCAGGTGCTATTTCTGCTTTTCTGCTGATTCTTTTCTATTTTCTCTCTTTAGACTTTTTTTAATTCCTTTTTTTTTTTTTTTTTGGTCAGGCTGTGGTTCCTTTTGGGTGTCCATTAATGTCCATTAATTTTTTACCTTAACTGACAGCAGAAGGAGGTTTCATTTTCATTCCCTCTGCAAAACTAAATATCAATATTCTGTTTGTGTGGAAGTCTGTCCTATCAAAACATACCTTAATTCCTTAATTTTATATCTGAGAGCAATATCACTTGTCACTAAAATATTTTTTCTAAATAGTAGCAAATTTATCAGATGCCGAGGTAGGGGTTTTTTTAGTGCTGAGGCTTCACTAAATTTAAATTGTTACACCTGAAATTGTATGTGGTCTTTGGCTTTCTAACAGCTTTTTGGGGTTTGCAGGGTTTAGTAAAAATGGAATACAGGTTTTTTGACGTACCAAATCTTAGAAGCAAAGGAAGTTCTCGCAATTAAAAAAGTTTGCACTTGGTTATTTGGAGCAGCATATCAACTTCATGAAGAAATCCTGGTTTATAATTTTTCCTACATCAAAACTGTGTTATAGAGGCTTTACATGTAGGTTCTGCATTTAATAGTTATATTAAATTATAAATCCATAGAATTATAAATCCATAGAAGATAGGTTTTTAATTATATAATAGCTTGTATGGCATTGTTTTGATTTTGTGGTCATACATCTTGATCATCCTGTGCTACTGAAAGAACTGGTTTCTGCTTGTTTCAAATTTAATAATTTAGTAAACCTTACTGTAACATCTGTGTTCATGTACTGAAATAAATTCATGGGTTTTGGCTATGTTGGCTTATTAAAGATTACAAAGAATCTTTATAATTAGATTGTTAGATTGTAAAGAATGTGTTAGATTATAAAGAACTGAGAAATTGTCATGCCTTGCTGACTGCTGAACTTCTGTGGTGTACTCAACCAGTTATATATGTTGAAGGGGACAGATAATTTTGAAAATAATGTATTTGGTTTCGATTCTTTCAAAAAAACTGTACAACAGTGAAAGAAATACCCTGTCTCAAAAAGAAGGGAATTTATATGTAGGGTTACATTAAATTTCAATGAGTAACTGCCATGTGTAGGCACTCAGATAACTAACAGGAATAGTTTTTTAAAGGAAGATACTATATTCAGGTGGCCAAGTTTTATAATGAAAAATTTGGTCACTTTAGTCAGTCAAAAATTGGCAAGCAGTTTTTAGCAGTTTGAATATTAATGATCATTAAAATAATGTTCTAAAATATGAACGATTTGTATTTAAAATTCTATGAATAAAAAATCTCAGAACTTACTAGTGAACTATAGGCAACACTGTAAAATAGTGCCACTGAGGCCAACATACTAGCTTTGCATTCCTGGTCTGACATGGCTCAAGATTGCAATGACTTGTCCATCTGCAACAGGCTTGTAGTAAGTGAAAAGGAAGCTCATCTTGGAATTTCTTTCACCACCTCTCCTTTGAAATCATATTTGGGAAAGAACTATGTCTTGAGTGGAGCCTATTACATTTTTGATCATTATGGAAAGCTTGCAAAAATAGGAGCCTGTGCCCTCTCTGTGCCTAGGACCCTTTCTAGTGTTACAGAAGAAATTGCTAAGCATAGGTATAGTAGGAACTCGAACTGTGAAATAGGCCTTGTAGAAATTATAGGTTTTGGGGGTGATTTCTAGTCTTGATATCTGATCTCACTGGAAAAATGCTTAATTTTCACAGATTTAATAACACAGAAAGTTTTCTGAGATGCCTTCAAATTTTCATAGACCTAAAGTGGATTTAATTAAGATTGTACTTTGTGTGCAAGCATATTTGCATTTGGGAACTAGGATGTTGTAATTCAACGACCTAAGTTATGTGGATTTTTGTCTTGCTGGAGTTTGATGGCCTGAAAATTCATAGTTCCATTTCTGGAATGTAACTGATTCTGTGGCACTGTTTATTAACTATCCTTCCAAGTCCTTTTTTTCCTTTCAAGCATGGTCCACAAGTCCCAATTTATGAATGTATAAGCTATCTCACAGCTCTTATGAGTACAGATCTATCTGTCAGCTAATAAGACAGTTAGACTGCAAAAAGAATTGTCCAACACCAGTTTCACATACTAAGACAGTAGCAGGACTGTACATTTTGACCAGGACCACTGGTCAAAAAGTCACATGAATTCTGTGAGCAAGAGTGTACTTATCCAGTACTGGGGGTAGAGTTGAAAATCAAATAACATTGTTTATTAAGTGGTTATTCATATATGCAAATGTATAACTGTCTTCTGCATTTAGGAGCTCTTTGGAAAAGGATTGCAGCAGTTCTCAGGGCTGCTTGCTATTAAATATTAACAATTGAATTAACTATTGGAAATACTGTATGGAAGAACTGAAAGTCTTTTCAATCTGCCTGAGGACCAGAGTCTCTCAGGACTTGTATACACAAGATATGACTGACACCAAAGGCCATGTATCATGTTGTATCTGGCATCATAAGTTTTGCAAGATAAATATTCATTATTTTTTCAAGCCCATTTATTTCTGTGTAAACAAAAAAAGAATTGATCTTAAATGGTTTTGTTTTTCATATGTTCTTTTTGAAGTCCTGTGTTCAGTACAAAAAAATTAATCAGGAAAAGTTCTTGCATGTAGTATATTTGAAATTCAGATTTAAGGTGATTTTCTGATAACAAAAGTAACATCTTAGCCACTACAGTTTTTCTTTAAAAAATTCTTTTTAAGTGTTTCTTTTTTTTTTCTTTTACATGCCTTTTTTTCACAGGCCTTTGTGTGGTGCAGATTTTCATGATTCAAGGGTTAAAAAGCCAACTTAAGGTCTATAAATCAGAAGACAGTTTTACTTATCAGAGTGCTGTTTTTTACCTCAATAGACTGCTGGCTCTGTCATTCGTGCCAGGCTCTGCCTTATCACAAAGCCATCAGCCCTGCATAGTGGAATGTTCTTTGTTTGGATTATTTACTTCTACTATAAACAAAGATTAGAGCAAAAAATTTCAACTACGGGGCCCATGCACTGTCAGACTTGCTGGAAAATCACTGTCGTGTGTTGCATAAAGCTGCTTGCGTTTCAAAAACACAACTGGCAATAGAACATTTGTTTTTTAACACCAGCATATTTCACACATGGTGAGAATTATGACAGAATAGCCAAGACTTTTATAACTGTAGAACCACTCTTTTCCTTTCTTTTCTTCAATTGTCAGATGTGAAACACTGACATGTTATATATATAAAAAGGGAACTGCCCAAAACTGGGATTTTTTTACTTGATGAATTAGCCATTATTTGAACTGAGATTCTTTATACTACGTATCATATGAGATTTCAAGGCAAATTTTAGTTCCAATAGATTGATAATATTCCATTGTGTTTCAGTGTCTCCTTCTCAGATGTAAATCAGCAAATATTCAGAAAAACTAATGCTGAGAAGTCAAAATATTTTCAGTCTTGAAAATAAGCTGATGTGTGTTACAGTAGCAGTTAATTCCAATATTACTTACTGAGTTCATGAATGTGGATTAACCATTTATGGGTTTGAATTTTTAAGTGACATAGCAATCTATCCCTGAAGATATCTGTTCATGATTGAAGCCAAAGACATGAGAATCTTCACCTCTTCAGCTCATTTATGGTAACACTCTTGGCTTGAAATTCAGTAGTGAGTTTTCTGCTGTGAAATGTGACTAAAGCAGCAAAGAGTGTGCGAATTCCCTTTCAGTTTTTTCTGCTTTTCTCAGAAGAGTAAGATCTTTTTTGTATTATCTTGGAGGTTGGATTTTTCAAAGTGTGAGAAGTTTTGCTTTCCAGAGATGCCTTTTCTAAATTTGGCACAGAATTGTTAATCAGAAATGTGGTTGGGTTTAAATGACCTTTGCACTATTTAGAGAAGTGTTCAGAAAAACTAAAAGGATTTTCCTATTCATAGGCTATTGGAAAAGTTCCTTCTATGCTTCCTAATTGAATCTTCTGTACATCCCTTTCTTGAAAGCTCAATTTGAAACTGTTGAATTCTCTTTCTAGATAAAACCCACAGAAATTAATAAGCTTCTTTCTAAATGTATTTTATGGGTTTACTGACATATTAAAAATTACAGAACATATTATTGGCACATAGATTGGCCAGTTTAATTGACTAATAGTGATACATAAGTATTTATAAACACAGTACTGTGTTGATGTATATACAGACACATCATTGCAGTGTCAAAATACATTATTAAATTAACCATTTGCTATTTTTGAGGTTAATAGAAATTACATATTTTTATATTCTGTACATATGATGTATGATATATTACCAATACAAATATTACCAAATTGTGCATATATAATTTATTGACTGCTAAGGGATTTAGCTGTATTGTGATAAGATTCCCCTATCAATATTGCTCAGGGAGCCATGTAAACATCAAGAATGTGACCGCCTGTCTTTTTTGTCATTGAAGTGATGTGTTCTATCATGTTTTAAAAATTCTTTTGGAAAAGGTGTGTTGTGATGGATATGTATTTCATTAACTATTCCAGTGACCAGATTTTAAGTCTGAGGGAGATTTTTTGACTGTGTCGAAGTGTGAAGTTAAAAAAAAAAACATACTACATCTGCTTAAAACAACTTTATTTTGCTACTGAATCCCTCATTTTGTTGCTGCCATTTTGTAATTACCAATGCATTTTGCCTTGAGACTAGAGAAGACCATCTCCTTCCTCTGGGTAAACCATGAGAGAAATGGGCTCTATTGTGTGGAATGCCAGATTAGCAAGTTACAGCAAATCCTTCTGAGCACAGAATGCATTAGGGCTTGTGCTTCTGTCTCACCTTCATCACCATAGCCTTTGCAACTGGAGACAACAGTTTTTTAAGCATGCTGCAGGATGTACATTTCCATTGGTGGAAGCCTGTGTAGCAATCAATTTCTTTTTCCTAAAAATATGTGATGAAGAGTAACTGTCTTGCAAAATGATTGGGGAGATACTCTGGTTGCCTGTAAATATATGATAAAATGATAAAGTTGGCAGAAGTTACAAATTGAGTGGTACAAAAAATGGATCAGTAGAAGAAAAAAACCCAGTTAAAATACATGTTTTTCTTTCATTTGGTCAGTGTATATAAACAACCTGTTGTTTTTGGGTTACCACATTCAACCCACAGAGGGGAAGTGGTTATATAGGCAACTGGGTAATTTCACAGATTTTTTTTTTCTTTTGAGAAATTATATATTTCTCACACATCAAGGTACCTTTTTCTATTTGCAAATGTTTTATTCTGTCAATAAAATGGTGTAGAACTAAGGAAAAATGCATTTTTACAGACTAACTTACTCAGTGTGATGCTCCTGGTACCTCTGTATTCCCAATTACCCCTCCCATGCCTTAATAATTATCATATTCTCTTGGCTGATACAGTGAACAAAATTGTGGGATTTGGGGGTGGGGGGTTCACTTTAGGTTTTTAAATTAATGCTTTAAATATAATACACCTGGAAACACTGCAGAACATAAAATTCTGACTTTGTTACCGAGGGTGAATGGCTTGCCTGCATGCCAGTGGTGTGTATAAGGCCTTCTCATCCTCATTTTGTCAAGTTCTGCTTCAATTTGGAAAGAGATATCAAGAATCATGTGCCTTCTGGAAGGACTGTCAGACTGTACTCCAAAAGTTCTAATAAAACATGGAGAGTTGTCATGTCTGTCTGGCTAAGCAGAGAACTTGATATTGGATCTTAGAAAGATTTTGAAGGAATTAAGCAACCAAATTCCAATGAAATTAGATAGCTATGATGGTGAGTCATGGGATGTTCACATTGCTCGCTTCAGACACCTGACACAGATGCTACAGCTGGAGCTCTGACTGCCTAAATTGTGGAGAGACAGCAGCAATCACCTGAGTTAGGTGCCCCCAGTTATGTAATAGCCTGATTTCTCTAAGGTTGTTTTGTCTAATGATGGTAGAGGTTTTTTGTAGACCTGATAAATTCCTTTCAAAGCCCCACATTTCCCTTGGCAGAGCAGCTAAATACTAAGTTCTTTCTTAATGCTTTTTCTACTTCTTCTAAGAAATGGGGAGAAAATTCTAAACCATAACTTTACCAAGTTTCTCCCACCTAATTTTGTGCTCCCACAATTGTTGAACTGGACAGAATGGCATATTTTTGGTGGGAATTTTAACTACCCATGGGAATTTTAACTGGGGAAAAAATAGTTGAAAAGGATTAAATAATTAAATAATTTAAATAATTAAATGATTTTGCAGATGTTTTAGATATTTAAACAGCATGAGCAATAATAACAAAGCGCCATCCAAAGGAAGACTCTTGTCATGCTCAGTGGCACAGTGGATTATTTTGGGTTATTTAAATAACAGTCTTTGTGCCTTACTGGTAGTAATAGTTACCCAGGTCTGTCCAAATTTTCCTGAAAGTTGACTTGAGCTAAGATTTACCATATTCTCCTGGGAAATTCTGAAGCTCTTGTGGAGCAAACCTGCACAGTGACATTAAATCCTCAGACAATGCTGTGTGGTAATGCTATCATTTTAAAACTGGAATGCCTGAGAAATGCCTCTTTAGCCTACTCTCTTCTCCCACAAGTCTTAAGATTGTCATATTTCAGTAAAAATTAAATATTAATCTTGCATTTATTTTGTACGCTTACCTTTGACCAATAACTGTGACTTTTGAAGAGTTTGTAATTATTTTTTTTTCTTTGAAATCTAGGCCAGGACAAAGTTCTTAGAACTTAAAACACATCAGGGGATAGTTTATGGCTGGTTTCTGATTCCATGCAAAAAGGACAGATTGCCGGTGGCACTATAGGCAAAAATGCGCAGTTAAATAAAAGAATATTGTAGCTGAACCATACTGAGAATACTGGATGACAGAGCAAATGGGACTTAAAACTAATAAGATTTAGTGTGAAGATTTTACCCTGTAAAGTGTTCCATGTATGGAAACAGCCAAGTGGGCCATGTATACCAATCACTTAATAAAAAGAATAAATGAATGACATTAAATTAATGAAATGAAACAAAAAAAGATGACAGGAAAAGCAATCTTACACAATGTCAGGATTTTATTTTGATGTATTAGAAAAGGAAAACTGAATCACAGTAGATGATGTAGCTTTTCCACACAGATTAGAGAGATCTGTATTCTGCAGAAGTTGACTTAGCCTAAGCCTTTATTTTCTTCTCCTTTTAAGTTTGTTCTATCTCCACAATTACCAGAAGAGCTTAAGAAGACATATCAATTTTTGGGGTGGAAATTTCTGTAGGACTTAGATGGGCAATGAGATACTACAGGCAGTGGAAAGCACATGCCTGTATGTTGTTTTGTCATTTTGTTTCACAGGACCACGTATATGGGGAAGCAGTTCCCATTTTCATTGAGTCAGCTGGGACAAACCTTCAATACACAAATTTCCTGTTTTGGAGAAGAGAGCAGAAGTATAGGTGCAAATCAATTCTGAGCTCACTGAAAAGAAGACAAGGCTTGAGAAATGTTGGTGCTCCATGCTCCCAACCTTCCCACAGCTAGAAGGATTAGATGATGTCATGGCAGGGGGTACACAGAAATGGAATTCATTTTGGCTATATCTAGGGTATAGTGTAAGGCTATAATTTGGTCATATAATTTCAGTTTCTCATAGTAGTATGCCCCAACCATTTAACTTACTGCTAGGATATACTCAAGCAGTTGCAGACGAGTTTTGTAAAGTTGTCAATATCCTCATTACAGGCCCCAAACAAAAGACTAGTCTGTCAAAAATGAAGAATATCAATATACACAATGCATTTTATAGTTGTGTGGTGGCCTTCAGCAAGAAGTGAATTCAGCTGCAGAACAATAAATAAATAGTATAGTAGCCTACCTATCAATAAAGCACAACTGTTCTTCTTCAAGATAGCTTGAAGTAATACTTGTGGTGTTTTTTGTTTTTTTTTTAAAGGTCTCTGTTGAGTTTCAGAGCTCTCTTTGGTCTTATTTAAATTATATTTTATCAGTCAGAAAAAATAGTATAAGATATAATATAGTTCTGCTAAAACAGATTAGAATAAAGATTTAATATGCATTTCTCTGTGAAATATCTGATACCCACCATGTAGTGCTGTAATAAAACAGAAACAAATGAGCCAACTCGAAGTTATGACTCTCCATGGTTTTTAGGTCTCTCATACATTTTTATAAAACATATATGAGAATTTCTGAATTGTTAAATTGTGTGGGGTTTTTAAAATGAATTTGTGCTCCAACATATGTCTAAAACAAAATTCTGTTTGCAGTTCTGTGTGCATTGTAAAATACTAGTACTTCACCATTAATTCTCTGTCTGCTGAGCAAAATTTAAAACCAAATAACTACTTAAGTAAATATATGCTAAGATAACGATGTGTTCTTTAATCAGGAAGTTGCTGATCTTGCAGGCTAAATATTCTGTCCAAAAGTGGGGTTTTTTTTAGACATTGCTTTGTAGGGGTTTTTTCGGTTGGTTGATTGGTTGGTTGGTTTTTTTTGTAAATACTTATTTATGTGAACACTAGTAAAATCTTTGTGTAGACAGGCATATCTGAAACAAGCTAAGTGTAGCTCCTAGTGTTCACAGAAGGGTAAACAGGATGGCTTATGAGTAGTAAACATACAGCTCACGTGAGTAATAATGGCAATGACTCACCTCTGGTTTCATGCATCAAACTGAAGTGGATTGCCATCATCTTCTCCCATAAAATTATTATTTTTGTCTTCATGTAAGGCTATTGCAGGCTTGGGGATTTTGCTGTTTTTTTAAAGTGATGGAATGTTCATCATTACACTCTTACTAAATGTCTTTTCCTCTGAGACACAAAAAGCTGTCTAAAGAGAAGGTTATTAAGGAATGACTACCAACTCTGGTAATTTAAGTTTAGCATTTGGCATTCTTTGCCTTCCAACAGCATTATAAATGCTGGTAGTTTATTTTTACTCGTAAGTTAGCTTCGCATCAGAACAAACATCCCTAAAATGCATTAGCCTTAGAGCAAAGGAATGGAAACCTATGAAGCAGGAAGCCTTACAAAGTCTTCAGGGAAATCTTGAGTGCTTTTGAGAATGATTTATTTTCAAAGGGCTTAAGCAAAATCATCTCCAGAAAAGATACGAATGTTTCAGGCAGTGTGCAGGGAAAAGACATTGTGGCTCCAGCATGGACTATGCCTTCTACAAATTATTTCACTACAGCTGCAGAACCTTTGTATTTTTACAGGCAGTCATTCACAGAAGAGCACAGGTTATCAAGGGTGTGACAGATTTACAAGCCGTTAGATAACGCGTTAGAAACTGTTAAGTCAAGGCAGTCTGTGAATACATTAGGCTTCTGACTGGATGAAACAGGTATTATAAGTGTACCCACAGTGTTTTTAGGTCAGAAATCTAAAAATTTCAGAGCAGCGGATTCTGTTTCACAGACCAAAGGTAGCACCAGTAAACATGGGTAGGGGTGATGCTGCATCAGGGCTCCCAGAAACAAGATTATCTCAGCAGGGCAAATGTTCCCAGCGAAATAATAGGGGAAACTGATTGTTAATTAGGAGTGATACCTGAAGAAACCAATATCACATAGCTAAAGAGAAAATGACAAAAAGCGTATGTGTGGCTTGCAGTCAACATGTGAGCATAAATATTTCTACTCTGTGAGTTAGTCTGAAAAGTAGGAATTCTTTCAGAGTTCTCAGATCTACTCTGCCTTTTTTTCTCTCTTTTCTTTCCATTGAAAGAAGTAATTTTAGCCTAAAAACTATAGAAATTTTTACCCTTCAATTTTTAATTCACAAGTAAAATCTACAAGTTCTAGATGAGAGCTTATATGGATGGTTATGCAAATGAGTCCTTTTATTTTTTTCTAAAAGGGAAGTGGGAGCTTCATTGAGTTTCATTTTTGAGAGTGTTTTAGACATTTGAAAGGTAAAGTCCTGTTCACTGTTGGTGAGGTTTAGATTCCTAAATTAAGGCCCTTTATTGCCTTTTTTTATGGTTTTCTTCCATATAATATCTAATAATCTTGAGATAAACATTTTAGTTCTTGATAAGCCAGTCCCTTCATTCTTTTCTTCCTCTTTTCAGTAGCAGCTGTTTAGACAGTAACTTAACTTGCCCAAATTCCTTGTGGCAACCCTGAGGTCATCTAGGTATTTCTTTGTACTTGCAACTGAAGCAGAATATGTTCTCTGGACCAAATGCGTTGCTACTACAGTAAAGCTTGTTGACAGTACTGGCATTTTTAAGTTTTGAAGAATGACATTAAAATTACTGAGCTTCTAATTTAGATTATTATTACTCCCTAAAAGTAAAATTCGAAAACCATTAGCTGGGGAGTATAGGTAGCAGGTGTTGTAAAGCATAATGTAGGTCTATCCCTCTGAAAGCTCCTTAAGTTCTTCTGTTACCACTTTCCCTAATCAGATCTGTATATTTACTGCTACTTAAGAGTACAATGTGGAGTTTCTTCCTTGAAGAAAATTGTGAGGGACGACATGAGACCAGTGTATCTAGTTCTGATCTATTGGCTCAAAAGCTCTATGCAAAGATTTTGAAAGAGAAGTAAACATTACTTGATAACTAGAAAGATTTTACCTTGAAATGTAGAGGAAGTGCAATTCAGTATCTTTAAACAGGACTTATCACTTATAAGGAAAGGTGAAGGCATTCACAGATTATTTACAAATAGTCTTTTTTCCAGCTCCTGTATGGAAATACATCTATGTATGGGTGTGTGTGCATGTGTATGTTTACAAACACAAGAAAATATATGTTTTCCTTCTATAAAATTGCAATTACCAGGTTAGGAAACTCGGGAGTTGGAAATTATTGAGATTCCTGAAAACTACTTGATAGCTTACTGTAAAACCACAGTCTACATTTTTTTAAGTAGTTAACTAAAATAATTGTAAGATATTCCAGACAACTAACTCATTCAGCTCTACTGTTCATGATGGAATGAGAGCTGTATGGCCTGGATTCTTTTGAAGTACACACGGATGACAAATAGTAGGATGCTTCTCACTGTTGGTGGATGAATACAAAGTTCTGCAGTATACATGGAGTTCTGCATCCTAGCATTCAGTCCTAGTATCTTCACTTTCAAATGTTTGTATTTAGATTAATTTGTAATAAAAAATAAACTGGGAAGTATTGACTTGCATATGCTTTTGGCATTGTGACCACAGTCCTTTAACAGCACCAATTAAGACAGATGAAATTTCCCACTTAATTTTGAAGTAGCAACATTGATGATTTTTTTTCTGTAGATTTCTTTAAGTTTTGTTGATAGAAACTGGTGAACTCTCAATTGCTTTCTACTGTCTGACCAAATTACTGCTTTAGGGTTTGGTTTTCTTGAAAGGACCTTAAAAAAAATAAGAGAAATAAAATGTAATGCTAATTGCAACAAGTGATATGACTGTGTTCATCCTTCAGTAGATCATGTGAGAATGTACAATACAATTTTACTAGATAAATATCACCCTATAGTTTCCCTCATTAGACAAGCGTTGAGCACACAGATTTCTTACGGTGTGTTGAAATAATATCTAAATTTCTAAAATGAAAATATTTGTCTCATAAAAGTTAGGGGCCTTGAAAATATTCTCTATGGAGTTCACCAAGTTGAAAATACAGTATCTTCCAACCTGAGCAAAGGCTGGCAGAAATTTTAAGAGCCCTTCAAGATGTCAAATAAGTTTTACAGCCCTCTTTCTATTGAAATCCACTCCTTAGAAATGAAGGCTTTTCCAAAACAATTTCTTCTGGAGAGTTTACAAACTTCATTTGTTTTTTTGCAAATATACCATACTTCTCTACAAGTTAATAACTTTAAACTTTCAAATATTTAACCCATTACCATAGAGATACCTGATCATTTTCATTATGGAATGACAGGATTATTGTCTGTCATGATACTTTTCACAATAGCATAATAATTTTCAAAAAAGTCATGAAATGAAACATTTTAAGGTGCCTAGGTCATTATTTCATTAATAGCAAGAAATGTCTGAAAGTTAAACAGATAATTTCAGTGGTAACAGTTTACTTTCTCTCATCTTCAAAGAATGCAAAAGAAATTACTCAACAGTTTAAAGATTTTGCTCAAGAGAGCAGAAGGCTTTGTGGAGGAAAATGTCTGTTTCTTCTCTACAAGTAGTTACATGGATGTAAAACTGTGATTTTTTTATTAATGCTGTTTTAACTTAGAACTAGTGGAGTTGAATAGATGTTCTGTCAACAGAATGTTCACCCGAGAAATCTCTCAAAATGTTGCGATTGCAAGTAATTAATGATGGTGAAGTTTCAGAAGACATGATAAAGGAAAAAACCCCACAATTAATTCTCTAGATTTAATATATAGATGTTTACATTTGATGTATATATTTAACTGTATAGATTTAATTGCAACCACTATAGATGAAGATATTCCTCTAAAGTATGAGTCCTAGTTTACAGTTATAATCCTTCCAAAAAATATGGACAGTTTAAAATAGGTGTAAGATACAGAATATTATCATGCTATAGGGATGTAGTCACCCATTTCAAACATATTGGGAGTATATGCTTTTTTCCTTTGTGGGCAACTTCTGTACCTCTACTGTACTACCTGGACCACAAACTGTGTCTTTAAAAGAAGAAGAAATTAAGAAAAAAGGACAGCATACTGTATATGCCAGCTAACTCTTGTTTTTTTAACACATGATTATTTTATTGGGGTGTACATTAATTAATCCTGAAATAAGATCCTGTGTGACATTCAAAGTTGTGTTGAGTAGTGCAGAGTTTAAATATTTTAGTTTTACAACTCTGTTATGCTGGCAGCAAACAATAGTATCTCAGTGAAGTCAGCATATGAACACTGCTTGTGATGACATCTGGAAGGCATGTTTTATCTATAAGCACAGTTGTAGACAAATGAAAGCAGACAGATGTAAGGCTGGTGTGGCATCTTCGCCTCAAGCATTCTCTGGCTGTACATTTTCCAGTGTGTCAAAAACAGGGAGCTTTTTTCTAGAATAAAAACATTCTGTCACATCTGTACACCAACTACTGTGCTGCCTTCTCTGAGCTCTGAGGTGTAAAATGGTAGATATTATTCAAAATTTAACACAAAGCCAAATTTCAAAATGCTGAGAACTACCTGGGTATTTGGAGTATGAGACACCAAGGGACAATAAAACCCACAAATTATGAGCTTGCATTCCTAGTCTTTTCAATACTGCCTAGTAGGGAGATAGTTTTGGTGTTTATGGCAAGGATACGCAGATATTTCTAAAAGCGCCTTTCACACTGGCATTTCATTTAAGTAACAAATGCATTTGAGGGAGGATGAGAAAAAAAATCTGTCTGTGTTGCAAGGTCTATAAATGCCTCATTCTTTGAAAAGTGTAGTCTGAATCTTAGCACAAGTCATATTTGTTGGGTGTAGTGACACTTTAACAGTCCTGATGTTCTGCTGTGTAGAATTAATTTTCTGAAGAGAAAAGTACTATGTGTTTGCTGAAGATAAGCAGGAAAAAAGTGTAGACATTATTGTGTGGGAGTTTTTATTTTTAATTTTTTTTTTTTTAATGAGTTGCTTTCCCGTAGTTTTCACCAGGGATCTGAGCTGATACAAGCAGTAAAATGCACTGCACCTGCTATGGTGCATGCAATTTAGTCACAAGTCTCTGGAGGTTTGTGGATGAAATACTACATCCAGTGTATGTGTCACCTAAGCTTTTTCTAATTACATTTAAGTGTATTTTTTTAAGGAACTGGAAACTCTGGATAGAATCCAGCCTTTTCTAGAAAGGTCTAATTTATTGTACTATATTGTAAACTAAGCAAAAATAAAACAAAAAACTAAAAACAAACAAAACCCCAAAACAAACAAATAAAAACAACAACAACAAAAAAAACCACAACAAGAAAATTCTTACAAAGAAAGAAAAAAAATTGTGCATTGGTACATTTAAGTCAACAGTAGCAGAATCTGCAAAGTTATAACAGCAATCAGAAGAGACGTCCAGAATCACTCACCAACAATTTTTACTTTTGTGGCATCCTTTGCCTAAATAGAATCTGTCTGCTTTCCATTATAGCATATCTTTCTACTCTGGAAAAATCAGTAGCAAAAGGTGGTGAAGTGCACAAGTTTTTTAGTAATAGAGAATCATTACGCTATTAACCTGGGAAATACAGTTGTCCATTTCCTGTTTGTCCCCACCGCAGTACCATCAATCTATTCAGAGTGCTTTGTATTCAGAGCCCAAGGGCCCCTGATAAGTGCCTTTGTGTACATAAAATGGCACTTTTTTGTTTTACATGCTGTTAGCATAGGGCAAAGGAAGTGAGTGTGTAATCGCATATGTACAGCAAATAGCCATTTGTACCTGCAAGGAGCAAATGGGCCCACTCAGATGGATTGGTTGGCCTTTAATAGCACTTGAGTGAGCTGATAGGCAGACACAGATGTACCTGTTACACCAGAGACCTGAGGCCCTTGTACTTTGCATGACTTTTCACTTAAAAACTACTGTTTGTGGTTCAGTGGCTCCATCACTCTATTTGTGTTCCTTTGCTTGTAAGACCATGGACTGCTCCTGAGAGTCCTGGCTTCTAAAATTTTAATGCTGTAATGCTGACCCCTTGGAAATGTTCCTATATTGGAAAGCACATTAGCCTTAACTTGAAGGATGTTTTTTAACAGCCAGCAGTAAATATTTTACTTTGTTCTTCTCAGCATGTTTTTGTATAGGTTTTTGGGCTTTTTAGTGTCCAAACTGTAACAGAAGTAGCAAATCCTATAGTTTGACCACAGACCATCATTTCACAGCCACTAAAAATTTGTGTCTCATCACCTAGTTGATTGAACAAAGCAGTGATGATATAGAGACTGCAAAAGATGTAGGTACTCTGTACACTGACACATCATCAATCACCTACACAAAAGTAAGGAATTAATTCAATATTCTGTGATTTGTTGGTTGTGTTGTTACTACAATAATTTTATTGCATTATGGTAGCAAACATTTTCACTCTTTCAGCTTAGTACTTCTGGTCTTTTAAGCATATCTAGGGTAAGAATAGCCTTTACCTGTGTACAGTACATTGCAAACTTACTGAAAACCCATCTGAGACCAGGAATACTGTAATTTCCTTACAATTGGGTGATCTTTTACTTCCAATACAACAAATCCACCTTTTCCTGCCTGCTACATTAACTGGTTTTTGTGGTTTAGAAAACATTTTGGAAGTCTCTTTTCTGTAGCTCCTTTTTTTTCTTTTAGTGTTCCACGCAACTAACTGGCAACAGATTTTAATTGCAAAACTTGCTGGGGATTTTTTTTCATAGCTGTATGTAAATTTATAATTTAAATTGTGGTAAAATTCAGAGGTCCAAGCTCAGAGTTTATGCATGCCGATGCTAAAAGCAATGCAGATATAGAGTCAATACAGGTCTACCTACATATGTCAGAAGTAAGTACTTTGATAAGTTTATTTACATATATGTTAATATGTATAAGTGCAAGAAATTCTACTCCAGTAGAATCCAAATGGTGGACTGCAGTCAGTGGTGTTCCCCAAGGGGTCTATACTGCGTCCAATGTCATTGAATTTGTTATCAATGATCTGGAGGAAGGGATCAAAGGCACCCTCAGCAGGTTTGCTGGTGACTCCAAACTGGGGCAGTGGCTGATGCACCTGAAAGCTCTGCTGCCATTCAATGGGACCTTGATCAGCTGGAGGGTTGGGCAGAGAGAAACCTGGTGAGGCTCAACAAGGGCAAGTGCCAGGTCCTGCACCTGGGCAGGAACAGCCCCAAGTGCCAGCACAGCCTGGGGCTGACCTCCTACAGAGCAGCTCTGTGGAAAAGGACCTGGGACTCCTGGTGCATCACAAGCTGCCCATGAGCCACCAGTGCCCCTGTGGCCAGGAGGGCCAATGTCATCCTGGGCTGCATTGGCAAGAGTGTGGCCAGCAGGTCAGGGAGGTGATCCTCCCCCTCCACTCAGCCCTGGTGAGGCCATTCCTGGAGTGCTGTGTCCAGTTCTGGGCTCCTCAGCACAAGGGAGACAAGGAGCTACTGGAGAGGGTCCAGTGGAGAGCCACAAGGATGATCAGGGGTCTGGAGCTTCTCTCTCATGAGGAGACACTCTGGGAGCTGGGATTGTTTGGTCTGGAGAAGAGAAGACTGAGAGGGGATCTCACCAATACACAGAAATATCTCAAAGGTGGGTGTCAGGAGGATGGTGCCAGACTCTTTTCAGTGGTGCCTAAAGCCAGAATTTGGAATAATAGCCCTAAGCTAAAACACAAGACTTTTTAGCTCAACATGAAGAAGAATTTCTGTACACTAAAGGTAGCAGAGCACTGGAACAGGCTGCCAAGGGAGCTTATGGAATCTTCCTCTCTGGAGACATTCAAAACCCACTCGGACAGTTTCCTGTGGCAGCAGATTGGACTAGATGATCTCCAAAAGTTCCTTCCAGCCCTAAAAATTCTGTGTTTCTGTGAAATTAATATCATAATTAAACAGATATTGCAGTCTTCATTGACTATTATGGAGATGTGAGTTTTACCCTTTTTTCTCATTTTGTAATGACAGTTAATTTTAATTCATGTCTATTTTTGTTGGACTTATCGGAGATTATCTAAAAAGCACAGTTTTCTACAAAAGCAGAATACGGACTTGCTATTTTGTGTAGTAGCTAGTATTAAAGCTAGTATACTAGCATAAACTAACAATAAAATATACACTGATAAGAGCTTAGTGCTGAACTGTCTTTTCTTTGCATGTTGACTGTAATTTTTTGCTGTCTTATTATAAAGTCGTGGGGATTTTATTTCTTCTCAATAGAAGAAACAGTGTACACCTACAAAGATGATCCTTAAAGGTAGGGGTGTTTTTTTGTGTTCATCAGCATGATCCAGTGGCCTAGCATAATTGATTCTAATTGGCAACATATTTTGACAGTAGAACCTCAAAGCTGAGTGGATACTACAGGTCATCCCAGGCAAATTTTCAGTACAGCTGACAGTGCCACAATTAGTACCCACCCATGCTTTGGGTCTCATTCTTGCCAGACAGGTTGCTGCTTCTTGCATTGCCATGGCATTGAGCACAGCACAGATGATACAGGCCCTGAGACTCTGATTCCAATCAGTTTCCCTCTAGTTAGTTTGGGCTTTCCCTTTCTGCTAACTTGGACTGACACCAAACATTCACATACTCATTGGGACTTGGATTCTGGGAACTTGCAATGGAAAAATGGTCTTAGACCATGTAAGAAAAGTGTTGGGTTTTTTTAAAATTCCCTTTTGTCATCACCAAACACCATGAATAATTTCCCCCCCCCCTTTTTTTTTTCCTCAACAAAAAACCAATTCAGTATACGGCTTTAACTTTATAGATGGACTGCCAGGAGAGTTGAAAATCTGCTGTACCCTCATGTATTATACTAAGTTCTTCTTCTAATATATAAAGATGTATAAAACTTACACATACACATGACTAATAGTAGAGTGTCATGCTTTTATGTTCCCCATAGTGGAATGAAACTAACCTGTGTCTTCATCTATGTACTCAGTTCGTTTTGCTTAGCTCAGCTGATAGCTGTCAATAGTCCAGAAATGATATTTTTTCTCCTTTACACTAAGTGACAAGCTCTCCTTTCTTAATGCAAAAGCAGATTTATTTTAATACATAATGTTATCATCTTGGTGGTACGAAACCATGCTTGCATACTTAAAATGTGCTCTTGTGCAGTACACCAGCATCCATGTGGCTAATTTAGGTCTTGTGCTTCCTCAGCTAAAAATCACCTGTACAGGAGATGATCTGCACTTATTACATCCAACAATTCTTTCATCTTATAATTTGCATTAAAGGATGTTTTTAGGCAGAAAATTCTGTGTTCACCGAAGGATAAAAACAGAGATTAAGTAATAGACCATCCAGGAAAAAGGTCACAATTTAAACTCTTTCTGCCTGAGTGTTCTAAGTTTAGGTATTTTTCCTTTCTTGTCTTCCACTGTTTCCATTCTTATTCATTTCTCCTTTGTGTTGCTATGAAACAGTAACAACTTACATGTCTGCAAGTGAGATGCACCTCAGCCTCAGTAGTTCCCATGGCTTGCAGAATTTTAAACAAGTTCCCATGGCTTGTTACTTTAAACAAAATGCAAGCAGTCTCTTTAAGGAAATCCATGTTGGCTGGAAGCAACCCATAATGTAATCTGGTAATCACTCTGGTGACCCTCCATTTTATGAATGAATGCACAATTTTTATTGGTTTTGGCACATCTCTGTGGTTATCCTGGCAACTTCAGAAAGAGCATCTCTCACATCAAGATACTTTTTGTGTTGAAAGGTGTGGTCAGTTTTTCTACTAGAAGTGAATAGGTGGCCAAAACATAGTGAAGCAGTGTGATGTAAGGAAAGTGCAGCAGCAGGATCAAAAATAAGGAATGAAGAATAAAAAGTTTATAAATAACAGTATTGCTATTACATTTATTCTTTATCTAATGAGACACTTATAGGATTCAATTAGTCCACTGCGGTTCAGAGATAACTGGGGTTGCAGCTTAGGAAGAGTATTACACTATTGAATTGTACTTATCTCCTGTTAATTAATCTATTATTTATCTGCATTGCCATTCACTTTGCCAGTGTGAGAGGGTTTTTTTTTGCCTGTAGGAAATCTCAAGATATTTAGACATTATTTTTGTCAGGGAGGAGCTGGATGACTTTTTCTTTGCCTTTCCTGTAGCAGTAGGTATGGATGTGCCCATAGCTCAGGTACAGCAGCTCACTCCACACAGACCTGCCTCTCCTTCAGACACAAGGTGTGGTTAGACTGGACCTGATTAATGTAGTCTGATTCACTCAGAGGGGGTAAGAAAGAATATTAGGTGAGTCAGATGAAACATGACTTTGAAATAAATCTCTCTTGTTTGCTGTATTGATGAGGGTATTTCATTCCATATCTCACACTCATTTTTTCTTCATTGCTTTCCTTTTCATTGCTTTACTTTTAAAATGTTTACTAGCCATATTGCCAGCCAGTGGGTACAGACTCACTGGGACCAGAGGATGCTTTTGATCCTTTAAGAATTCCTAATTGGTTTTGTATGATACATTTGGCAGAAGATTTATCCAAACGCATTAATTCAATACTGGTAAGGAAATGGACTGTAATGATGGTAAAGATTGTTATCAGAGAAAGGGTCATACATCCTTGTACTCATTATTTGCACACAAGTATCAGTAGGACTTGGACAAGGAGCATAGAAGAACTTGACATCATGTGTCCTTGTAGGCAAAATGACATTCTTTTGAATCTTCAATAAGGACTTCAAACGTCAGAAGATTTTTATACTTACAAAGCCCAGCAGTCTCTACATATGGGATATTGCAATCAAAATATGCAGTATGAATCCTATTCCAATCCCTTATAATTCTGAAAAAAAGAAAAGTAATAATTTGAAAATAGTAATTTTTTCCCCAGAACGCATGAGCTGAAAAATTTCCGAATTTTGAGTGTTTTTGAACAAGAGATCTGAACCTAATCAGATTAGATTTTTTTAATGGTTAAGACCAGAAAATTCTAGTTTTGAAACTAAGTGAAAATAAAGTATTATATGTAGACCTTTTACTTCGAGATATTTAAATAAAATGTGAGCTAGTAGGGAAAGCATTCCAGCCCTTGTGCACAGCACAAGAAAACTAAAACTTTGAAGCTCTGTATTTGGTGACACAACAGCAGGTGAAAACACAATGATTTCCATTAAAATTGAGTGCACTTGATGTTGAACCCTTTTTGGAAGAGGCCCAGAAGGGCCATTTCTACCTACTTTGTCCCATGCAAAATTGCCACATATGCTCTCTAGTTGTTTGCTCAGGACGAAAAACAGAATGTCACTTAGGCAGAAGAAAAGTGTTTATGTTTATGTTTATTTAGAAAAGTGTGTATTTGGGCCTGAACTCAGGAAAGCACCGGTTCAGGTTTGCTCTTCTGTGTTAATCCAAAGTCTGAGGTTACAAAATTTTTGCCAATGGCTTCATTAATACCAGGTTTCACTCCTAATATTTTTTCATGTCATTACTAAGTAAATCTTTAGCAAAGCATATAGTCATGGCTCAAGAACTCTTCCTGGAGATCTAAGGGCTAACTGTGTGTGAATACTGATAAACTATATCTTCAATGTTTGTTTCCCTTACCTTCCTCATACAAGCTTGAATTAAATATACATGTCTTGTCAGATATTTTTTACCAAAAAATTTTCTCATTTATATTAACTTTTCCTATGATTTGCCAGTGTTTGCAGTAATATTTACACAGAAAAACCCCATCTAGAAGTCAACTCCAAATTACTTGGCTTCTATCAGGCTTGATTGGTAGTAGTAAGTATATTTGCATGCTACATAGTAGTATTTCAGTTAAGAAATTTTCAGTTCAACTGCAGCAGAAAAAAATCCTCAGAATAATGGACTCTACAGCTCTGATGCTTATGAGGATGAGGTGAAATGATCTTTATTTTGGATACATAAGATAGCAAGATTTTTGAGATGATATATCGTTTGAGTCAGCATTTTGTCAGTCTACCTAGACTCCCATTGCTGAAAAATGACAGATAAGCTGCAGCAAAACATCTAATTGTTTAAGAGATCTCAAATTTTAGAATATTAAGTCTTCAGATTTTGCTTAGTTACAAAATAGTCCAGTTATCTAATATACAGGTTTTAAGTTGTCTTTAAAATTATGGTTGTACCATATGCAGTTGCCTTGCTTAAAGGACTGAGTAGTGATAAGCTTTAAAACAATTATTAACACTGAAGAGTAGTTAAAATGCATTGTTTTAGCTTTGACTTTGAATTCATAATCAGTTGCTATTAAAATATATATTCTACTGTTTATATAAAATCCAGGTGCCAGTATATGTTTGTACTCTTGACACTTGTCTCTATAAATCTGTACATTTGCATCTGTAATTTGAAACCTAAGCTTTAGGATTCAACTTTTTTTACTTTTTTGTATCACGTAAGTAAAGATTTGAGCCAATGGTGAAACTTATTATCAGGAAATTTTAAATATGCCCGAACTGTCATTTTTTTCTGTCCTTTTTACACCACTCACTGATTTTTTTAAAAAAAAATGAAATGTAGTGGGCTTGACATTTTTTTCCACAAGCAGAATGAAATTTGTAAACCTTTTCTGCTGCCACCTGCACTATCAACATTTGACTGTACAGTAAAAAAGCTGCACTTATGTCTACTGTTCCTGGAAAGATCTGGGGAAAAAATAAGAGCTAGAAAAATGTGAATGCAATTTCCCTTGGCATACATTGCTGCTAAACTGGGATGAAAACTTCTAGCTTCCTAGCCAGTGAGTTGTCCTGAGTTATTTATAATGTCACATTTTGACACTGAAATTGTGAACACAGGCAGACAGTAGAGTATGGATGCAGTATACCTTAAGTCTTGTTAGAAGACCTATCTGTGTATTTAGGAGAAATTGTGCACTGTGATGATTGGGCTGATCTGCAACATGAACTAATTAGTGAATTTGCTTAGGACGAGCACTACTCTCAATTTAGTTTGCAAGCTCTACATTCAAAAGTTGTGCGATTATTCAAAATCAAAGCCACCCATAACTTTCCTCTTCTTAAGTGACCACAGAAAGCTAACAATGAAAAATTGTAAGAACTTACAGGAATATGACTTTGAGAAACATCTCCTAGTGTAACTTCAGGAATTGTGAGGCTGTCAGTATCGTGCCATCCTTTAGGTTCTCACAGCAGTACATTACAGGTTTTAGACACTGTTCTTTCCTTTTGAGCAGTGACTCTCAGTGTAGTTCTGTTGCATTGTAAAATATTCCCAACATGAATCCTGAGTTGCACTGAGGAATGAGGATAAAAGACAATGTTTGGTTTATTAATTTCTAGTGGATTAGAACTACAAATGTTTGCTATGTTTTTAATTTGAGAAGTAGAAAGAATCACATCAGCTTTTAATTATGCATTTTGTGTAATGCAGCCCTGAATAGAGCAGAGCAAAATTAAAATTGTGGATCAAATGCTAAATCTGAGTAGTGACTGAAGTGAGCTGTAGTGTAATGCTAATGGTTTTGCGTCTTCTGGCATTATGTCAATAATAGCTCTAATCACATTAAAGAGAGAGCCCATTAGCTTATTCTCTTCGGCAGCATGCACCATAGCAACATATTGTGAGCCTTGAAATAACTGGAAATTTCTTTCAAAAGGATTGCTGTCTATGACCTAAGGAGGGTGTGGTATTAAGCCTCATAATAAAAAATCCCTAAACCTAGGAGAGCTTCCTCTGTATCTACTTAATTAAGCCTCTGTTAGCTTCCATTTAATTTAAGAACTTTAATTTCTGCTTATTGCCTGATTTAGGTGGTTTTAGTGAGAATCCATGACGGTTTTGTGAGACAGAGTGATTCTTTGACTGACTGTACCTGAAAAATTAGCTTTTACAGAATTTGAACTTCAGGGCGGGGACTTTTTCAGTCACATTTATGAAATTATTTTTCTGCCAACCTGTTCCAGCATATATCATTGCTTTTATGTTATTACATGTGCATTGAAAAACTACAATCAAATTGATCAATCTTCCCTTTTTATCCATTTTGCATTCCCTTCAAAATATACCATAGACTAGATGGTTATTCATAAAACCAACCCAAACCAAATAAATCCAGAACAACAGTAAAACATGCCTTTGTTCAGTCAGATTGACCCACAAAATTCAGTTTTTAGATCCAGTTTAACAGGAAAAATATTTTGAGATCCTGTGAAGATGGCAGAATTGTTGACAGTCTATACCAGAGAATAAGCTGAATTCTGAGGACAGAGACAAATTCTGGCCTTGCATGTTCACATGTATGTCTTGTCTACTTCAGTAGAAACTGTAAGTCTTTATATGTGCTGGGGAAATTTGACCACTGCATTCCTTCCTTCTTTCTCCGCTGGCTCAGCTCAACAGTGAATGATTTCCTCTATCTCCCACCACAGGCTGCTTGTCATGGCTCATGCAACCTCTTCTTCTCTAGCTTTTGCTATTAGATATAGTCTATGCTTTGTTGGCATCTCTGTTTCTTCTCAGTTCTCAGTTGAAAACACTCCTTTTACCTATGACTTAATTTCTCCCTCTGCTGTTATTTACAATTTCAGTGTAACACTAGAATATAAGTCTGTGCAGAATTTTAGGATACAGCTTGTTTGTAAGAGTCTATACTAAATAAAACTCTTTTTTATGTCTGCACAGAGAACTATATCCTCCATATCTCCCTAATATATCTATAAATCATTTGCCACATAAATGACTGATTCCATTTGATACCAATTTTAGTTTCACTTACTGGGTTTGTAGAGTGTTTTATTTCTTTTGCATCACAAATAGTATTCTACCAGGAAAAAATAGATACTTGAAATGAATTCTAGTTACAGCAAGAAATTGTTGTAGGGAGACCAGTCTTCCAAATCAGGTTTAGGCATTCTCATTAACTTGCTTTAGCCACTGGAAGGAAATAAGTTTATTTAGCCATATTTGGTGAAATTCACATTCAGACAGATAGCAGAAGAAACAAAAACAAGATCTGAAGGGTCCAATCCAGAATGCATTTGCACACATGGACTGCCTCCGTGAATACAGTTGTATTCAGAAATACAACAGGCATGTTGTACCTCAGAAATATTCATGGACACAGAACATGGCTCAGCTATGGCTTAAGTCACATACATTTTGATTATTTGAAACTTTTTATCCATTTGCATTCATCTAACAATTAAGGTGCAGAACAAAAGACAATAATATATTTAATATTCAGATTAAATATGCAGTGTTTAATGTGGTACTCGAAGTCTCATTTTTCTTCTTTTACTTGTGAAGAAATCATATCTTGATTATTTATTTAAACCAAAAGAAATGTAATTTTTAACAAAGAAGTTATTGAAAAAATATATAGGTATAGTTTCTAGGGAAGAGAATTTTATCCAGTTCAGCTAAAATTTACAAAAAGCGTATGAGTGTAATAGTGTTCTTATTTTCTGTTGACACGCATAAAAAATGTAAATAATGCTTATGCATCCTGAGTGGGCAGCTCTGAAATAATGGATATCAAGGTTCACACTTTCAAAGGGATCTCACCATGAGAGGGAAGAGTAAAGGGGTTGTTTTACTTTGTAGGCATATATGAAACTGATTCCCACTGCCTACTCATAATACAAAATGTATTCCTATGTGTTTAAACTCTGGATGTGCTTTCAAAAAACTCCTATTCGCCATTTTAGATTTCTAACATGAGTATGTATGTGTTTGAATGACTCTGAGACCTCCCTAATTCCTTCCATGTAGACCTGATAGAAAGGAGAGCTCCTGCTTCTCTGCACGCTTGTAACTCTAATGCTGTCATATGCTACATGCAGTCACTAGTGAATAATGAGAAAGGCATCTGTGCCCTCAAGACTGTGGTCAGTATCACTCATAAAGCCCATACAAAATTCTTTTGTGTTACATCATTTTGACAGTAGATTGTTACTTTCCTTTTCTTTTGTTTTCAAAGTGTTGAATTTTTAACTGCTGTGTCTCTTGCCACATAACATTTCTAATGATAAGCATTTATGATCGCCTCCGTATTTCCACACTTAGGTCTTGGTGTGTATGCATAAGGGCCAATACTAAAATACTTAATTCCTATTGTATTGCTAAGCATTCCAGATTCCTACACTACTACCAAGTTATCTGTATCGATACTGGAAATATCGTGCAATTTTGTGAGACTTGTACAGTGTTTGCAAAAAGTTGCATTGTTTCTTAACTGTTGCATGATTTGAGGTGACTAAATGTGTGAGGACTGTTTTACAGCTATTGCTTGGAAGTAGGACTTATTTTTTGTGATTTTATTATATTTATGATCTTCCCATCATAAATAATAACAGCAAAGTCAATATGTTTGAATGTTTCATTGTATCAGTATCTGATAAGGTTTGGTCATCTGGGTGGAGTGTTAATGACAAAAAGTATATTTTTGGCTAGATAATCTTATTCCATATTAATTTTATCTCATAGATATATAGTGATTTTAAGAAAAAAAAAATAGAACATCTCTAAACAAGACACTTGGATAGTCTTTGTTCCTGACAGTACTATCAGAATTAAACCTGCAGAAAAAGAAGAGACTGTAACACAGTGTAAACTCTATGTATTAATTTATCAGTCAGTATTGGGTAAAGGACATTGTACACCACTAATGCCATTAGCATGTTTTTTATTGATACCCAGCCTCACTATGCAAAGTATACAGAAATCTAATGTGATCCCAGAACTCCTGCCTTTCCTAACTTATGTCTGTATTTTATGTCTGCAGCTAAAAATTAACTGATTTGGGTCATAGTTGCTTAAGCTACTGTGGGCGGTTTTACCTCAGAGCATATAATATTTGTGCAGTTTTACATCAGAAAGTAGTTGCATTGGATGCTTACATAATGCGCAAAAAATTGAATTTTTGATTTTTGAAATTTTTAATATGTTGTCTTTTAAACAAAAGAGGAAAGGCAGTGTATGGGTCAAGCACCGTGATAGATAGCTAGTTTTCTATCCTTCCAGCACTTCTAAAACAGTGTTTGGACAAATATTGTTAGGTATGTAAGTGGATTTATTCTTAGAGCACTAGATAAAATAGAGATGGAAAGGCAAGTCTAGAAGAGTGTCCTCTCCCTCTCCCCTTTCTCTTATTTTCACTCTAATTCTCCCTGGTTTTCTTTTCCTTCCTCCCTCCTTTCTCTCCATCTTTTCCCCTTCTCTTTTTCTTTCATTTCTTCTGTCTGCTTTTTTCTCCCTCCCCCTCCCAACATATAAAATACCAGCAGTCATGCACTGTGGATTCATAAAAGGTGGGAATATTTCTAGCTCTCTGGCAGGTAGAAGACATTGTTATGGGCTGAATACACTTATATCTGAATAAATTCCCAGGGAGGCTGAGAACCACTGACATGGTAGGTATGTAAAACCATGTAACTGACATCAAGGCCTGTTGCACTTGTGTAGCCTTATTGAATCAGTGGAGCGCTCAGTCCCTAGTGAGGCAGATGTCACTAGCATCTGCATTCCTGACAAGCAGCTGCACCTGAGGTTCAGGGGACACTTACGTAGTTATGCTGAGCTGTGCGTCACTGAGACTTCATCACCAGCTTTGAGAAGTGTATTTTTTGAAAACTAAGACAACAGCTTTTATATGTTGATTGAGTGTAGAGGAAGGAGTCATTAGAGAGCGAGTTCTGGGTTGTCTGTTCAAGTGTCAGGAGTTCTGTGCTCATGCTCCAAATGAGACTGGTTCTTCTTATGATAGCATCATGCCAACACTAATTAATTTCTAAATACATGAAGTCGATTGTGACTCTTGTGTTTTCAGTTTATCTTAAGCATGGCCCTAATACTAATCGCTCCTTCTCTCTTCCTTCTTTTGTCCATTAGTTTTGTCTTGTTTCAAAGCTATGTATGGCACAAGACAGGAGAAGGACTTTTTCTACTCCAGTGTAATAGCAGACAAGTTACAAGACAAAATGCAAGCCAGATATGGCTTGAAGAGTTGAAGTGATGGAAGAGCACTATCAAAAGCCACTGTATTACCTACAAACACACACCAAGACATCCATACATAATAAAGTCCAAGAAAAAAATTACAATTCTTTCAGGGAATTCTGCCTCACATTCTTCGACTAGACAGCTTTACCTGGACAGTGAAGATGATGTGATGATCAAAAAACTTTAAATAATAGGTAGCGTTGTCTAGAAAATGTAGGCAAAATGCATGAAATGTGTGTATATGCATATATGTGCAATTACTTTAAAGCTAGACACTTTGTTGTCTAAGTTTATTGCTCTTTGATTCTGTGGCTGACCTAACACTGTGTCTTGCAGTACATGCCTGTATTCCTTAAGCCCTGGCTAATACATGGGCTTCTTGTGGTGAGTCTGAAATTCCACTGCAGGATTTTGAGTGGAGAAACTCTTGTGGTTTATGGCATCATCAGTATCTTGAGATGGAAATGAGGCTTTATGGAAATCAATCTTCCTAAAGGGCTCTGTACAATACAAAGTGCTTAAAAAATAAAAAGTGAGTGCTGCTTTTACTGTTTTGGCATCAGCCCAGTCTGTGTTCACTTATGGATAGTTATACTATAGATGGGTGCTCTTCAGCCACAGTGCTTGTTGCTGTGGTTGAAAAATAGGAAAAAAACCCTGATTGCAAAGAGGGTTTGCTGTTGCTTTATCCTCTCTCCAAATTCTCACACACAGCTTTTTACTTCTTTTTCCAAACCTCACCTGTCCTGTTTCTATAAAAAACACAGCTTAATTCTATGTCTGCTTATGTCTGTCTAAGTTATTTTTGACAACTGCACTTAAGGAAAAATGGCTTTTACTTGATTTGACAACATCTTGTGTTTAAAGGTTGTTCATAAGTCATGCAGAACCAATAGTGCCTTTTTGTGTAAATCTAGTGCTTTTCACTTCCTCAGATCAGTAAAAGGACAAGTGTAAGCCACTGAATTTATGCATGTTCTGGCCTACTGCTGCTGCTGTTGGCTATGTCCTTGCTGCTATGAGTGTACCACAATGTAATTGTCTAAACATGCTCACACTGCTGTGATGTGCCTATGGTGAATCCTGCATAGTAATTTGATTTGATTAATGGACTTTTGAAGGTATAGTCCCCTCCTTAAAACTCATGTGGTTTGAGACAACCATGTTATAGGTAACCTTGCTTGTTTAGCTCCACAAAATTGAATTAATTACTGTAGTTCACCTAAGAAAAAAATTAAGAAAAAAATTCCGGGAGTTGATCACATAACAATGCGATGTTGCATTTCTAATGACTTGGCAGCAATTATGCAGTGCTGAGAGGAGTGCAAGACATACAGGTATGCTTTTAAATGCTTATAAATTATAACTGTTTATTGTGAGTTTTGCAAATCCCTATAGATGTCTAACCTTATTGTCCTATGTGGGCAAAATTGACATTGGCTTGTAGTCTTCAGTTTCCATTTGCCTCTTTTAAAGACTGCAGGAATATGGACTGAATATACAAAATCTTCTGTGTTATTGTCATGCTTGAGCCAAGCTCAGTTGGTCTGCCTGAAAACAATGAAACAGAGAATCGTACATCCCTCACAAAACTGTTTAAACAATTTCTTTTCAAACTTTGTCATCACTTAGGAACAGCTGAGGCAGACTGTGATTGCTGAGATATTTGCTTGGTTCTTCTGTACACCATGGCACTTTCTCTTCACTCTGTAGTGTAATTTACGATGCATTTGACTCCATGTAAGTGCTTACAGTGGTTGGCATGTTGCTATAAAGACTATTCCTTGTTTTATTTTAAAATGGACATTTTAGATCTGAAGTGCAATCTGTTAATTTTCTGGGTTTCAGAATGCATATTCAGGATTGTGTTTTATATATATATGTGTGTGTGTGTGTGTGTGTGTGTGTGTGTGTGTGTGTCTGTTTATGTGTGTATGAGAGAATTAATTTTAATAATTTATTTCACTCTTGCTGTAAAATGCAGTAAATAAATGGGATATAAAATATTTGCATCATCATGGCTGTGGCCTGAACTTCATATACCGCCATAACCTTGCCATCTTTTGGTTTTGATATAAAAAATCAAAACCAAGAGACTTGTAATCCTCCATATATTGATTTTTTTATTATTAAAAAGTGAAAGTTGAAAGGCAAGTCTAAGCCTGCTTTATCAACCACACTTGGATTGACTTTGGATGCCATTTCTAAGAGCTGTAGATGTGCCAAAGACATTAAAATTAACTTTCTGCTTGCATTTTGCCAAGGTAACCTACTTCTCTTTTTTAATGAAAATAATTCATTTTATTTGCTTTGCAACAAATATTTTTGTTCGGGGGATCTCTTCTGCATTAGGCAGAGTCTGCTCCCTGGGGTAAGAGGGCAGCTTGTAAAGTTATCAAAAGAAACTTGTAGGTATGAGCATGGTTATTTCCTTTAGAATTTGCTGTGCTAGAAGTACTCTAATGACAGTTCATTGATGTCCATTTGGGGAAGAGGGATTGGTATTTTTATTTGAGAATTATTTCACTTGGGAAGCCTTGAAAATAATAGGCATGAATGAAACAATTGCAACAAAGTGTAATAAAGGTTGTTCTCTGAGAGGATGAACTAGAAAAGGTGTTCACTGGCTGATGCAAGCTTACCTATCATAGAAGTGAATCCTTACAGCCATGTCCCCGTCCTCCACTGGAAGAAGGAGTGTGAATGTTACTGAAATTGTCTAGTAACATTTTCTATGTCTTCATTTCCCTTCAATTCTTCTGTAGCTTAGTTTGCTTTTAACCTTGATGTGGGGCAGAGTTTTTTGAATACTCATGGAGACAGGTCCAGTTCACAATATAGAATTTTACTGAGGTTACCTTGAATCACAAAATCAAAGAATCAGTTTGGTTAGGAAAAACCTTTGAGATCATCAAGTCCAGCCTTTGACTGATCACCACCGCTTTGTTAACATCACATCAAATGCCAGATCCATTTATATCTTGAACACTTCCAGGTATGGTGACTCTACCACTTTCCTGGCCATTCCAATGCCTGACACCTCTTACACCTCTTCTCCTCTTGCCCACCTGAACCTTCCCTGGTGCAGCTTGAGGATATGACCTTTTGTCCTGTCCCTGATTGTCTGGGAGAAGAGACAGAAGACCACCCAGCTGCAACCTTCCAGGAGTTAGAGAGTGATAAGGTCACCTCTGAGCCTCCTCCTCTCCAGGCTAAGCAACCCCAGCTCCCTCAGCCACTTCACATACTGGGGAGACCACACCCTTCACCAACTCTGTTGACCTTCTCCAGACACACTCCAGCACTCAGTCAGAATTTCCACTATGTTTTGAAAAAAGATGTTTTACACGTATACAAGGTTTGGCATACAAATGGTGCTTGTTTATTTCCAACACTTAGCATTCTCTTGCTTTTTCTTCCATTCAACCCACACTGTCAACATGTGTCATTAAGTTCATTTTATGACAAGGTAACCCACCTAGATGAACAAGAAAAACCAACTGATATAATCTTTTTGATTTTCAGTAATGTTTTTGACAATTTCTCTGCTATTGACAAAAGTCAGAGGCCAAAGCAGCTTAAAATTCAAAGAGAAATATAGATAATTTAGAAACTTTTTTTTCCAAATAAGATTGTACATGGAAGTAACAGCATTCTGTGTCCTTAAGTTTTTTTAAACCATGTGTTGCACTTTAACATCTACCACATTATTGTTTTGGTTTTTTTTCCTTCAGCATAGAGAGAAAATAATATACTTAGAGGGAGGGTGGAGGGTTACTACAGCACTTTTATTTATTTTTGCAGTGGATACCCTGCTGAAAGTTGCATTGACTGAGCACAGGAGAGACACAAAGATCAATCCTAGTGGGACCAAAACCCTTGAGGTAGTGCTTACTCAAAATCGATCAGTCTTTTCAGTTGTCCCTGGCAGTGATGGCTGTTACATTTTCTTACCATTTCACTACAGCTTTTTCTTCCAAGTTATATTGAGAGCATGGTCAAAGGTGCCGCCCTCATCTCTGTTCCATTCAAACCGCAGTGATTTCCTGTAATATCAGTAATTTTGCTACATTTCAGTCTGCCCATTCTTTCTGCATGTGACACTATCGTAATACAACAAAAGAAATTTACACTTTACATTGATAAAAGGGTTTTCAGTGTTGGTATAACCTCCTGAATTGCAGTAAATAATCACCATATTTGGAGAGCTCTGACATTTTCTTTTTCATGTACAGGGGCTTAAAATATCTTATATTGCTACCATTCAGGAATCATAATTCTGCTCCGATTTCCATGTTGTCTTCCTTACTTCAGATTTTTTTTTTGTACCACATTGGTCAGGAGCTGGTGCTGGGGATATTTTAGTACATGTGTAGAATGACAAGGTTTACTACAGGAGGAGCTATACAAAATATAAGGCAAAATCACAAATAAATTTCAAATCTCATATAAATTTCAAATTTCAAAAATTGTAGCATTATGGTATTTGTGGCTGTGTTGTATAAGTGCATAAAGTGTATCCCCAAATATGATAAAATGTATAATGTGTAATCTCATTACTAACACTGTGCAATTACCACGTTTGCCAGCAATACAAGCCAGCACTAAAAGGCTTTCTCTGACTCAAGGAGGACCTTCCCAAGACAGAGTGGAGCTGCCTAATCTTTATTGTACTGTTTGCAAAGGACTGTGTTTCCTAAGACTATGAATAGGGTACCCTCCCAAGACCAATATAGGAAGAGGCATTATTTTTAAAAGTAGCTCCTGTTTTAATGTTCTTCAACATAGGCTAATTTTATCTCTGAGCACTTACTATGTAGGCACTTCTGGTTGAAGACATTGAGATGTCTTTAATTAGAGAAGGGATCAAGCACAATAACGAGTTCAACCTTCTTTCTCAGAGAGGAATATAACGATCACAGCAATGTCCTACCAATAGAGTACTCTTAACTGTGTCATCAAAGTTGCCTCAGACAAATGGAATATACAAGGAAGTTGGTATTTGCCAACTCTCCGTTCCTTTCCTGATGCAGATATTGTTCTGAAATGCATGCATTAAATTAGCATTGTTTGTGGTTTTATGAATGCTACTTCTCTTCCAAATTTATTTGGATTTTTCAGCTAAAAAAGTATCCCATGTGGCTGTGGTCAGAAACAATAGAAATAGAAATTGTGTAATTCAGCACAGCCCTGAATATGAGATTGTTTGAAAAACATCACAGGCTCATCTATCAACTGTTAAATTAACAGAAGAGTTCTCAGGAGATAATCATCAAATTACTACTAGTGTAGCTTTCCATAGTTCTTCTGTTTTAGTGCTTTTAGACTTAGCACTTCAGAACCTTCCACCGCAGTGTCCCATCCATGTCTTAATATATCTCCCAAAACATTCAATATGTGTTTACTAATTGTGATCAGGGTAAAATTCAAGTGCTATGCTTGTGGGACATTTTTTTTATCAGAAGCTGTATTTAAGTGATGATACACAGTAATTTGTTCATTCTTCTGTCAGTGTAATTTACAAGGCAACGACAGATAAACATAGCTATACAAGATTCATTTACAGTGACACAATGGCAGATACACAGAGCAGAACCCTGCCTATGAGATAAAGTGGACTGAGTGACTTATGCAGTAATTAGGGGATAATTGTCATTAACCTCGCAAACAGTAGTTTACCCATATTGTTTAAAAGGCTCCAGGATGCATAATGACAAGGTAATCTGTCAAAGCGCTAGGGGGAAATATTAATAAGATTTGTGCAAGCCTGGATAGAAAATATGCAGAAAGCAGCCACATTAAGCTAATTGGTGGATGAATATACACTTGTAAAAGTGCTTCTAATGGCACGTTTGCTGCTCTCCAAATGACTACTGTTAATGTGGAGAAGTGGGCTGCCTAGAAAGTCAGGACTGCTGGGACAAGAGGGTATTAAGACATGAAGGCACAGTTATTATTACTTTGTACACTGTAATATAATTTCCCCACTTTCTCTTGCATTTCACTGCCTCTAATAGGTTCAAACTGATAGCTCGCTTCATGCCCTTTTATATTCCAGTGACCTTTGCCGTTTTGTTGTCACTTTGCACCCTGCTGCCTCCCTTTTGCATCACATTGTCACCTATGACACACCTGTGTTTTATTGGTGTAAATTTTTTCTGTAAGCAATAAAAGAGAAAAAGCCTCATTAAGGTCTTGTAGTATATATTGCAAGTAATAATGCATAGTCCCCTAATGAATAGTAAAGATGGAAATCAATCTCCTGATTCTGCTGCCATTCATATATCCTGCATATAGTACAGCTGAATCCCCTTATTGAGACACAATTTGGGTTCAATCAGAAAACCAAGCATGTAATGAAATCCAGTTTATGAGTATAACTCATTGGCACTTTCATTCCAGTGTTTATGGCCTTGGACAACTTCTCAATTCCTTGCAATGCTCCTGGTTAGGCAAATTTCTTACTGACTTAGCTGGAAGTTTTATTGAGAAGCCCAGAAAGATTCAACTTTCTTGGTTATGTTTTCCAGTTAGGGTTTTGGCTTTAGTCAGTTTAGATTTAAAGTGAGGAAAGGACCGACTGATAATTTGATTTGACTTGACTGGTTAGATTTCTTGCCGTGCATTTGGTGCAGTCTATGTTAGTAGAGCAAGAATATCAGACACAATTTGTTTATATTATCACATAGCTCACTGGGAAAAGTCTCAGCTGAAAAGAGGCTGGGTGTCTCTTGTGGCTGTGTGTATTGCAAATACAATACCTTATGAGTGCTCTTTGTGAATATTTCCTGTTTCTCATAAAAACTATGTGTCATTCTTTCAGTGTTAGTGAAACTGAGGCTAGGAGAGTGCTTAGTACACTTACTGAAAGACTGCCAGAGCACAGAAAACCAGAGAAAATATAATTTTACTTCTCAATGAGTTTTGCATAAAGTAAAAGCACAAGTGATTTTTAGTGAATGATAGTATCAAGGCAAAATTTTTTATATACCATACCAAAATGGTCAAATATATATGCAAAAATTGTAGAAAGTGAGAATTAAAATCAATCAGTATTACATATGCTATTGTTATATGAATGATGATTCTTTCCAATGCATTTACATGCAAAACTGTGTTCTAAAATTATTTTGTAGCTGAAATTATTTCAGTGGCTTGCCATGTTCGTGTCTCTGTTTACATGGTATCTGAAAAGTGCCCGTAGCACCTCATGCACTTTAAATTTTACGCACATACACCATGTGCTTGGTGATTTAATTACCTCTAGTAGCCATGTTGGCCTAAGGACAAACACGCTGTGACTTGCCACAAATTAGTGGCAAAGCTTCTTCAGATACTTCAATGAATTTTCCACTCTAGCAAGTTGTAGAGAAGCAAAGGCATCAAAATACTCTTTGTACTTTGGGTCCAAAGTTATGGACTCCAAAGCCATTTAAGAAATTTAAATAAACAACTCAATAATTCAAGAATGTTGAGAACAAATGCTTACCCTTAGTGTGCATTAAAAGTATTTTAATATTTTGAGCAGATTTCATAAAGTATCTATATTCACCTCACATTAGTTTCCCATTTACAAAAGTCTTTTGGACATCGCAACCAGAACAGATGGTAAAGGGAATAAATGTTGGCATTTGAAATTTTGTTCAGTTCTTGGGGTTAGAAGGACAAAATACTTGGGAAATGTCCCTGGTTCTTCAAAATAAATGAGATTAGGAGAACTGCTAAAAAATTGCTTTGGATCTTCTTAAAGCTCAAAGTGTCAATTTATATCCATGCTAACAGGAGTTCTTATGTCATCACATAGTGGGATCTTCTGCCTTTTAACACTTGTCATCAACACAACAGCTGTAAATCAAAGCAAATGTTGTTGACATCACAGTACCTTGTCCTGTACCTTTGGCTGGGATAGAGTTAACTGTCTTAGTACTGGTGCAGTGCTCTTTTTTGGATTTAGGAGGAGAATCTTTTGAACAACAGCGATTTCTATTTGTTGCTAAGTAGTGCTTACCCTAAACCAAAAGCTTTCTCAGTGCACTGCCAGCAACCAGGTGCCCAAGAAGCTGTGAGGGAGCATGGCCAGGACAGGTGGCCTGAACTGGCCAAAGCTACATTCCATACCCTTGAACATCATGCCCAATATATAAATTGGGGGAGTAGGCTGGGAGGAGCCAGTCCCTGCCTGGGGACAGTCTGGGTATCAGGCAGCAGGCAGGGAGAAATTGTATTGTGGATCACTTCTTCCTCTTGGGCTTTATTCCTCTTTCCTTTTCATTTCCAGTAATATTAGTATGTTTTATTTTATTCACTCACAGAGGGAATAGTGAGTGAGCAGCTGTGTGGTGTTGTGTGGGGCAGCTGGGGTTAAACCACAGCAGTTTTACCACTGTGAAAACTAGTAAATGCAAGAAGAGTATCAGACTCTGGTTGTGCTTAGATTTTTTTCCTCTAAGTATGGACAGACATCTGCTGTGAAAAAAAAGTTGTCTGGCACCCAAATATAAAGAGACTTGATGTATTTCCTATGATTAAATAAAGCTCAAGCTGTTGTGATTAAATACGTTGTAGCCCCACAGTGATCTATTATAATTTTAAAAATAAAAATACTGTGTGCAGTGTTACTCAGGAAAAAAAAATACTCCCTGTCTTGTGAATTATACATATATACATATTATCTGGTCCATAATCATCCATAACAAAGAGAATATTTTATCACAAGTCAAACAATATATTTTGAAAATCAGAGCAAGCGTTTAAAACTAGTGTCCTTGCATCCTAATAATTTCACTGGAGTTGCAGAGGTGAATGAAGAGGGGAAAGAGTTCAAATTACTGGGTTTTTCTGGAATCAGTAAGAGACATTACCCCCAATCCATGTGGCTAGTTTACAGCTGGCAAATGAGAGTCTCATCCTCTTTCAGGGCAATGATTTCAAGGGCATTTTAAGGTTGATGAACCCAAAAAATGAAAAGGCATCCTGGGATTGGGGTACACTGTGAGTAAGCTCAGTCCCTAAAAGGAATCAGGTGTTCAGGATCTGGTGTTTTCATACCATTCCAGGCAGCTTAGTCCAGAACCAGCACCCCAGCAGGTTGCTTGTGCAGGGAGGGATCTGCACTCCTGGCATGCGTCTTTGGGATAAGATATGAAACAGAAGACCTGCATACTTTTGGTCAATAAGGACCCTGAAGGCCATTAAGTGAGAGTGTGGGTGGTTAACGGCGGTGTCCTGGCCAGGTTTCCCCTGCGGTTATTGCATTCCACTGCCTTATGTTTCATCTGCAGTTTCAGCAGGACATGGTGTTCCTCACTTTCACTCCAAAACCGTTGAGCAGTGCTCCTGTGCGTTGTTACACAGCTGTTGTGCTCCACCATGGTGGTACGCCCCCATTATGTATTCACACAGATTTGGCTCCACATACTGTTTCAGGGCTAAGTTAGGTCAAAATTACTTTCCAGCATGGTCTGTGGAATTACTCCAGGTTTATGGTGCAATTATTCTTGATCTAAAGCGCAGCCAGATTTGCCCCAGTGTCTAAAATATCAGTTCATAAAGTTTGCAAAGGTCTTTAGGGGTCCTTTTGATGAAAACACAAAGTGTTTTGCTGCTGAATGCATAAAGAGATGTAGCCAAGAAAGAGGAACCAGGGCATGTACTGTTACAAACCTGGCACCAAAGTAAGCATATATGATGTGAATGTATATATGTGTGTGTGTGTATGTATGTATATGTATGTATGTATGTATGTAAGTAAATAAAGTCTCCTTCATGCTACTCTTCATTTGAACGCACACTGCCACTGTCATTCTCAGTGAAACTCTGGGGAGACACAGACACCTTCTCTTCTCCTGTACATGCAGGAGATATCCTTATGCCTACCCTGTGCCTTTGTGGCAAGGCAAAAAAGTGGTAAGAGAAAGGGAGTGCCAGAAGGGAAGAATATCTATCAGTTCTAGCAAAATGGAGGCTGCAGTGAAGTCAAAAGATAAAGATTTCCATTATTGACTGAGAACTCAGTAGTGCTGCACTGTTTGTTCCTGCTGCAGCAGTATAACTCAAGGAAAGGACTGCTGACACTTAAACATTCATTTTTTCATACGGTTCCTGTTGGTGAAGGGAGGCTGGTGGGAGGTGGATGAAAAGTGACAGCTGAGGGGAAAAATTTCAACCATGCCTCTTTGCAGACTTAGTGTGTTAAATCTTATATTAGTTGCACATGTGAAATCACAGTGAGCAAGTATGCACATCTTTTCTTCATGTTTACAGGAGCAAAGGTGAGGGAGATTCAGCATGGTAAAAAATCCTATCAAGAAAATGTGTATCTGATTGCCTGTGTGAGTGTATATTTCCATGGAAAACTAGATAGAGGGCTTACTTTGGTCCTACTGAGATCAGTGGGAGTTAGTCAAATGAGTTAGAAATGTTGTACACTGTCCCATCTGTACTAATGTGAGTTGGTGTGGTGCTGCACAGTTTTGGTAACTCTTACCCCAGGAGTAGTAGGACTACCCAGAGTGTAGCAGCTTGAAATTTAATTGTGAGGCAAAGAGATGCTTCTGGGAAATTCAGCCAAACAAAAAACAACAAACCCTAAATCATGGAAATTATGAAGGCTTTTCTTTATTAGAAACAAATGTGGATTTTTTTTTTTTTTGGTCTACACACTAATTAAAACCATCCTGTGCAATTATAGTATGACCAAATTAATATATTTCAGTCTGCTTTTCAACTGTTACAGCTGCATTCAAAATGTTTCTTTGAGATCAGCTAGAAAATACACATATCCTTAGAAGAAAAATTGAAAAATTCAGGCTATACCCTGAGCTAGCCTAATAATTTAATCAAACATGTATTTATGCAATATTTTGTAACAAGGAAACTTGATTGTCATGCATCAAAATCCACTGTTTAGGTGCATATGCAAACTTACTAAAATATGAAGCCTAGCAATTATTTCTTTTTTCTGAACAACTTTGAGTGGTTCTCAGAAGTTATCACAGTAGGGCCTGAAAATAATCCTTGAGTGTCTCCCAGAACATAAAACTTGTTTTAGGAGCCATTTATTTTTTAACCTTTCTATTAATCTCAACCTTGTATGGGCATCTCTCACTGTGTATCCAGTCAGATGTATATATCAGTTTTTTCCTATTCTAAGTGAATCAGTAAGATAGCATAGAATTGCAAAAAGTCAGTGTTGTATATGTGCACCAATGTGTTTCTCTGTGTGTAAACATATAAAATTTCTGCCTGTAATGCAGTCATGGGAGCTTCTCACACAAAATTAAATTTAAAACAACTGTTTTCATAATAGAAGTTCCACGTTTACAGTGTATGTTTATGGTGTATGCTTGTGTAGACTGCCCTTATTTTCTAAATAGGCAGTTTTTAAACTGGGAGGTTTTAAAGCTCAGTTGAAAGATTTAAAGGCTGAAGGCCTTCAAGAAAAGAAAATTCACTTTGACAACCCTTCCCAGTTAAGCTCCTAAAAATTAGAATTATCTTTGTGTCCATCCTCTCTTGTAGTTTCTGTCATTCAAGATAATCATCTTGATCCCACCATGTGTTCTTCTAGACACAGAAGTCTAAGCCAAAATATACCCTATCATATCCTGACACACACCTTTCTTCCTAACATATGGTCACCAAACTTGAGGAGGCAGGTTCAGGGTGATAAACCATGGCATTACTTTACAGATCTGATGTCGCATGTGTGTATGTGGATCTGTTTATTCAAATAGGCTTGGGTGTGTGGTTAGAGTTAGAAAAGGTTATGGGTTATGCCCTGGATCTTTGGAGGTCAGTTTAATATAGTTTAAAGATTAAAAGATTTTCTCCCACTGAAATTGTGAGAAAGAGATCTAAACACTAAAATAAAATTTAATAGATAAATAAATAAATAAAACAAAATCAAATGTGTTAAATTAAAAATCAAAGCAAGGCTGTTTGGACAAGTAGGAAGAACATTAGTGTATGCTGTACAGATTTGGCTTACTTGTCTCCTGCCTGACTTAGAGCTGTATGCATGCAGTGATATCTCAGTACTCACTGAGTTCCTTGTACACATTGTCACTGGAGGCTTGGCTTAATCAGTTGTGAGCTGAAAAAAGTAATATAAATTGGAACCTTTTGTCATGAAGCATTTAAATGTTGATATGCTTTAATGGCTTAGGGGAGAAAATTTAGCATGAGAGATTGTAAGAAACAAGAAATCGATTACATGTAAGAAAGGACTTGAACCTCTAATCAAGTATTACCATATACAGAAAGATCCCTAGCTAGTTATAGCTAAATTCAAATGGGATAATGGTTAGGTTTTTTTTTTTTTTTTTTTGTTAATTTTAAGTTTTATCAAAAAATGACATTCCTATTCACTCTTTATCTAGTTTTGCATAATACATGCTTACAATGATTTATGGAAAGTTTTCACTGTGTAAATATTGAAGCATATGCTAGACAGTATCCATAAGCAGTGAGGGTTTTATGAAATACAGGCATCTGCATATTTCTCTCTGTTTTTGTTGGGTAAAAAAGGCCAGAAAACTTCTTGCTGAAAATTAAAAAGATAAAGCTTGATATAGCTAGTAGGAGTAGACAAGGAGTATTTAAGAGCAACTTGCTCGTTCCCTGCTTTTTCTGTGACAGCAAGGGTACCCCCATGACTGTCACACCCTTAACTGCCAGTTTCTCTGATCAGTGGGACTGAGCAGCTGCTGAAGGTCTGGTGCTCCTCCTTGTAAATTCTTAAACAAAGTGAAACAAAGGGTGATGGTGTCTCATGAAGAGGTAACTCATCTAGCTAAGTGCCAGCTTTGGGCAGTGAAGATGTGGAGTAATTCCCTGAAAGCACAAAGGGAACCCCTGCGTTTATAGGCTTGCCTGCCTGTTCTGTGTATGCAGAGAGCTGGCAGAGAGCTGCCATCAGGGAGAGACTGTGTGACACCACCTTCCCCTTACGTGTGGGAGTCTGTTACAGGATCTCTACCTACTATTCTCATGAGTTATTGATGTGCTAGCTGTGATTAACTTTTAATTACTTATATATCGCTTTTTGTAAAGCATCCATCTGTTATATAAGCTTGATTTACAAATGAAAACAAAACCAACATAAAATGTGGCAGTAGTACATTACAAAGCAGCCTGCCACCGCTGGCAGACAGGAATCCTAATTCAATGCGCTGTAAATTAGACAATGTTATTTCCTTCTTTAAACTATGGGAGTTATAGTTAGAAGGAATTAATATTTGTCATTTGGGATGGGAAATGTGTGCAGATAGATGAGGTCAGATATGACAGTGAAGGCCTGGAGATCAAAATCTGATTCAAATCTGGTTTTGCAGCTCCTTGTAGGAATTACCCGTATGTTGAACTGCTATGGTTGGTTGGAAGTTGTTGAATTAGTTTTAAGAAACTTTAGATCTTACCCAAGGGGAAAGTAGCTAAAGTTATTTAGGTGGGAAAAAGCAAATATAATTTTGGAGCTTTAAAATATGAACCTGTCCTTTAATTTTTTTTATGACATTGGTGGTTTTTTCCTCCCACCCCTCACCTTATTTAGGTTTGGTTTTATTTCACTTATTTTTCTTGTTGGGGGTGATATTTGATGTTCCAGATGATTTCTGTTAGATAGTACCGGCTGCCTGTAAAATACTGCTACATCAAGAACTGTAAGGACATAGAAATCAGACATGTCCACTGTGCTTAGGGGTGTTCAAAGGTGAACACATTTCCGTACTAATGCGGCAAACCAAAACCAGCATCTGCATCATGATGTTTTGTTCATCACCATAAATACAGAATGAACATTTTCTACACATAGATGGGTTTTGGGGCTTTCCGTCTGGGTTAACTGGGTAAAATTTTCCAAGTTAATTGCTGTTGAGGGTTTTACTGTCTTTCAGTGTTTGACTGTAAAAGTTCATGTGTGAAGCATTTATAAAGATTTTGTAGTTATTTCTAAGGTACTGAAACATACATCAGCCAGAGAGGTGAACTGAACTGAACATTTTCAAACTGAAATAATAAAACCAACTCTTATCAATTAAATACATGCTTTATTATTTGACATTGCAAAATTATATTTTTGGTACTCTAGGAAATGTGAGGGAAGAGAAGTATCAATCACCTGAAGACTGAAAATAATTAATTAATTTAATAAATAAAAAAATAAATCCAGGGGGTGAAGGGGCTGGAGGGGAAGAAAGGTACTTCAGACTTCATAATCAAACAAGAGTTAATGATTTTTGCACCAGTGTGTAATCCAAAGTCTTCAGGTAAGATTCTGAACCTGAGATTCAAGATGTAAAAATATCAGAGGCAGTATGGTGGTGTGTCTTCTAAGGCTTTCAAACTGTCTAATGCATGAGGAAGCATTGGAATAATTCTGGTCTGATGGTCTTCCACATTTCTTGTTGGTTATAGTTACTGTGCTAATTTTATGTCCAGCATTTGCCCAAAAGGAAAGATGCCAATAAAATGATGCATTCATTATATAAGTATTTTAATATGTTTTTATCAATACTTGCTTGAATGGATTGCCTGACATTACATTGCAGAATTTTTAAGTCCTACCTTCAGGCAAATCTCATGCTTACTAGCAAAAATGAAAGTGTGAAATGCTTTTTAATGTATATTTAACAACAGATAGTCTTGTGATTACTGATGTGTATTCTCTCTGGATTTTTCCCTTGCTATCAGAAGGCAATGTTAAGAGACAACATTTTTACACATTTATGCTATTTACATCCATCAGATCCTTACTTTTTAAACCTATTTTTAACTGTCATTTATAAGAAGGTAACAAAAAAAGTAATCTTTCAAGTCTAAACCATACCAAGGTTGCAAGTTTGCAAGCAATCAATTGGCAGTAATAGTCCAGGAAAAAAGGCATTAAGGTGCTAGTGTTAAGTGCTGTTTCCAAGACATTTTCACTTGCATCAAAGTTTCTTATGAAATGGTTCAGTCTTATATCTGCTCATATTTAAGGAGCAACTCTATCAATTGTATTCATCTAGCTCTTCCTAATAGTGTTACCATTTAATAATGATTAAGGTACAATTTTCTGTATTTTAGAGTGGTGTGCACAACAGTTCATGTTTTACTAATTTATTCTAACAGTAGCATTCTACAGAGATCGCTGTTTTTAAAATAAAAGTACTGAAAGTATTTTAGATCACAGAGTCCCAGGGTCTAACAGTACTCTGACACTGTTAAACTCAATCTGGTTTTCTAACTGTGACTCTAATTACAGTATTTGCATGGATGGAAAGTTTGTGTTGTTTGGTCAAGTTCTATTAACACTGTTTGCATCTTGTTTTTTGAGCTTAGTGTTTCATGTTCAGGCTGCAGAGCACCTTCTTCAATAATTATGCAGAATCAATAAGCTTTTCTTTGTGTTTTGTCTTTGTTGTTTCTTTGATATGGCCTCTAGGATGCTGCAGGCAAGGTGCTGGACCGCTGGGCCATCATGTCCAGGGAAGAAGAGATCATTACCCTTCAGCAGTTCCTGAGATTTGGAGAAACGAAATCTATCGTGGAGCTGATGGCAATTCAAGAAAAAGAAGGGCAGGCTGTGGCTGTGCCATCTTCAAAGACAGATTCAGATATAAGGACTTTTATTGAAAGCAATAATCGCACCAGGAGCCCAAGTCTCCTTGCTCACCTGGAGAATAGCAACCCTTCCAGCATTCATCATTTTGAAAACATCCCAAACAGCCTTGCATTCCTACTTCCATTCCAGTACATAAATCCAGTCTCTGCTCCACTTCTGGGGCTGCCTCCAAATGGCCTCCTGCTGGAACAGCCAGCAATGAGGCTCCGTGAACCAAGCCTTACAACCCAAAATGAATATAATGAGAGCAGTGAATCTGAAGTTTCCCCTACACCTTTCAAGAATGAGCAAGCATCCAGCAGGAATGCTTTGACCAGCATCACAAATGTGGAGCCCAAAACTGAGCCAGCCTGTGTCTCTCCTGTTCAAACACCTACACCTGTTAATGATTTATCGAAAACGGAGCACACAAAAAGCTCATTCCGAATTCACAGAATGAGGAGAATGGGGTCAGCCTCCAGGAAAGGAAGAGTGTTTTGCAATGCATGTGGCAAAACTTTCTACGACAAAGGTACTCTTAAAATCCACTACAATGCTGTGCACCTGAAAATCAAGCATCGATGCACTATTGAAGGCTGCAATATGGTCTTCAGCTCTCTCAGAAGCCGCAATCGCCACAGTGCTAACCCAAATCCCCGCCTCCACATGCCTATGCTAAGGAATAACCGTGACAAAGATCTAATTCGTGCTACATCAGGTGCTGCCACTCCTGTCATAGCAAGTACAAAGTCCAACCTAACTTTAACAAGCCCTGGGCGTCCACCGATGGGGTTTACCACTCCCCCTCTAGACCCAGTACTACAGAACCCTCTTCCCAGTCAGCTGGTCTTCCCGGCTTTAAAGACTGTCCAACCTGTTCCTCCATTTTACAGAAATTTACTTACTCCTGGAGAGATGGTGAGTCCTCCAACCTCACTCCCGACCAGTCCCATAATACCAGCTGTGAGTGGCATGGAGCAGCATCCCCCTCCTCCTTCAGAGTCATCCGTACCTTCAGTGTTGATGCCCACCCCAGAGCCCAATGCAGATCTTGCCCCCAAGAAGAAGCCAAGGAAGTCAAGCATGCCAGTAAAAATTGAAAAGGAAGTTATTGACACTGCTGATGAGTTTGATGATGAAGATGAAGAGGTGAATGACAGGAGCGCAATGGTGAATGACATTGGTCATGACAATCACTGCCATTCTCAGGAGGAAATGAGCCCAGGCCTGTCTGTTAAAGACTTTTCCAAAAGTGATAGAGGCAGATGTATGTCCAGACCAGACATAAGAAGGGCAGACAGCATGACATCAGAAGACCAGGAGCATGAGAGAGACTACGAAAATGAGTCAGAGTCATCAGAGCCCAAATTGTGTGAAGAATCCCTGGAAAGCGATGATCGCCTCCATGAACCTGGTGAAAAATCTATGATGCACAGTGACCGACCTGATGAAAACCACAATGACTCTTCCAACCAGGATGTCATTAAGGTGAAGGAAGAGTATACAGACCCTACATATGATATGTTCTATATGAGCCAATATGGACTGTACAATGGAAGCAGTGCCAGTATGGCTGCTCTTCATGAAAGTTTTGCTTCTACATTCAACTACAGCAGCCCTCAGAAGTTCTCGCCAGAAGGTGAAATGTGCTCCAGTCCAGACCCCAAGATCTGCTATGTTTGCAAGAAAAGTTTCAAGAGTTCCTACAGTGTGAAGCTTCACTACCGAAATGTTCATTTAAAAGAGATGCATGTCTGCACAGTTGCTGGCTGTAACGCCGCGTTCCCATCACGGAGAAGCAGAGACAGGTCAGTAAATATTAATTGATTTTCTGCATTATTAAATGTGTTGAATTATGGAAGAATAGGCAGTTTAGGCTATATGAAGAAATGGAGAGATGCACAGTAATGACAAGTGACAATTGTGTTCCCATGACATTGAAAGAGATTTATCACTTTAAGATTTTCATTGTTCCTTGGCATTCAGAATGGTATATATTGGGCAATCGTCTTAAGTGACTGCCTAGATAATAAATGTCATTATACTTTCTATATTCCTGTGAACATGTGTATTGTACTTCTGTTTATAAGCTACAGCCCTCATTACATTTATTTTCCTTTCTGTAACATTTAAAACAAGAAAATCTTCTATTAGAAGTAAATATAGTAAATTATATACAATATAAATATCTCCATTGCATGCATATCAAACCATAGAACTGGGAAGGAGGGTGAAGGTGGATGGGTGGTTGAATGAAAAGATGGAGAGAGGTAATAAAGGAGTGGAATTATTTCCATCCTCATAGGGTCATACAAAAGCAAACAAGAAGCGTTAGAAGGTTGTTCTTTACTATTTTTAAGTTTTAAAACTAGGCGCTATGTTGTAGTGAGAACAAGTAAATATTAAGAATTAAGAAAATCATTGTCTGTTTCTTTAGTAGAACCTACACACATCTCTATCCACTATGGCAATTTAGATTACATTACTATTTTCTGCCTGTGAGCAACTGCCTTCTCCACCAGTGGAACTTATGCTCATTCAGAGAGAAAAGACTCCCCTACATATTTTTAAGATCAATTAAGGTATATTCTGCTGGCCCTTCAGATGACAGCATGCCTGAGCTATGCTGCATCAATACAAAAGCAGTTGGGCTTAAACAGAAGCAGCTGATTCATAAACTCTTTGGTTTAGGGTTTGTTGTTTTGTTGTTTTGTTTTGGAGGTTTTTTGGTTGGTTTTTTTATAGACTGTTCTTTTTGATTCCTGAGGAGAATGTAATACAATTGGAATTTGTCAAAGTGATAGGATAACACAGGTATTTCATACTTGTGGATAACAACTCTCTCATTTGATAATCATACTGTCACATAACAAAATCTCTCCGGTTCATGGAGTAATGGCGAAATTAGGTCACCTCTTTTCTTGTACTTACATTTCATATTTTTTCATTAGGCTGTAAAAATTCAGCAGACACAGGAAGGAAATTAAAACTAGCTATACATTTCATACACAGCTCCTGTTTTGTTTTTGTTTTTTTCATTGAAATTGATGTGTTTGAAAGGGAATGTTTCTCATCCTTTAAAATGAAAGCAAGTTAGTGTTAAGGATACTGAGGAGCCAAAATTCACTATTTTGATGAAGAATACTGTCCCTAAATATCTCATGTCTTCTCTTATCGTTTATGAAATCCATTAAACAGAAAAATATGAACAAATATAAGAATACAAGTTCAAAACACCTAAGAGGCACAATCTAGGAAGCTTGCATTTCAGTAGGTTAAACTACTGGATACAAAGCAGGTAGATCTAAATTAAGACTCAATTTCTTGCTGTGTGCTGATAAGTTTTATGAGTCTTGAATTTGACAAGGGAAGTATTTGAATCAGTGGCAAAATCTATGCTAAGCTTAGATGTGTGAAACCCCTTTCAGTTCCTGAAATTATAACCTTTGTTAGTCAACAATTTGGTTTAGTCCGTCTGTTTCCTTAAATGAATTATGAAAAATCAGTCATGTACTCCACAAAACAGCTTTGAATTGAGCATGTGATACAAGAGTTGATTAGCTTTAGGATGTGGAACTTTATGCAGTGTATTAAATTTCAACTGTAATACACTGAAAGATCAAGGTAGTAATAAAGTTAGCATAGTAAAGTTTTAGATATTCTAAGAGTGACTGTGATGACATGCATAAAATTTTTCCAAGACAAGAACCTGTATATAGGGCACATTTTGAATTTTTTTGTGATATACATAGGATACTAGTATTAAGCTTATTGAAAGAAACATGAAATAAAAAAATGATTTAGTGTCTTAAATTGCAGGCTGCTAATTTAAAGATAAAATTATTATTTGCATATCATTTTGACTTGTGTAATGGACAAGTCCCTCTTCTTACATCATTCCATTAGTAACATTCAGAATATGATTCAGTTATGTGCTGCACCTGGGACAAAAGACATTTTTTTGCATATTATATTCTTTAATGGTTCTGTAATTCAAAAAATTCAAAGGTAATGCAAAAATTCAAAGACAAAACTTTTAATTTTGTCTGTCTGCTATTTAAGTAGGATTATTCATTACTCAGGTTTGTCTTTTAGGTTTAAGTTTCCTCAAAACTGAGCATGCATGGTACAGTTTGTGTGCCCTACTAGTTTTTATTAGTTGTGTATCAGTTTTAATTCATAACAGTAGTCAGGAAATACCATTAAAGAACCAGGAAATTCTCTCATGGTTCATGATAATTCTTTTAGATACTTGAGCAAGAAACATATACAAAACTTCCCTGGGCTATCCGTTTTTATCTAGAAGTGCAATGTCTAGAAATGTGCAGAAATGAAAGTATATGTACAGTATGTCAAAGAAGGCAAATGAAAGATTTAAGTAACATTTTCTAATACTTTGTCCAAAAACTGACAGTTTTGTTAAAAAAAAACCTAGGAAGTAAAAATTAAATCAATGTATTCTCTCCCCCTGCCCCCTTTTTTAGGGGGTGTTTGGGTTGGGTATTTTTGTTTTTGTTGTGGGAGTGATTTTTTGTTTGTTTGCTTCTTTGTTTTGTTTGTTTGTTTGTTTGGAGGTCTTTTGCAATCTGTTTAATTACCCCCAAAATTTTTCCATTAAACTTGTTTTAGATTTTTTTCTCATCATCCTTTTGAGTATATATATTTCTCTCTTTTTTTTTTTTTTTTTCTTAAGAGGGAGTATATGCAGTTGTCAGCTTTTCAGATTATGGAGACCACCAAAAAGATAACTAGATAATTAGATTAATAGGATTGCAAAGTGAGAACTTCTTCTGGCCTCTTAAATCAATTTCACTTAAAAACTCAGGAGTGTTTTGCTAATAGTTGCTGTATGAGAAATAAGGGTTAGCTACCTACAGCACACAATAATAACTCATGGATAATACTTGAAATGGATTTGTGTCCCATTTTGCACTCATTACAAAAGTCTCTGTGATTTGCTTGTGCTATGAGTCATATAATCTTTGATTAGCTCGAGTGTCTTTGCTTTAAAAATTAAAATGAATTTTTTTTTCAGTACTTCCAGTACTATCTCTGTAATGAAATCAGAGTTCTAGCTATTCCATAGCTTACAGTCTTGTGAAGTTTTTATCCTTTTTTTTTGTCATTTTATGAAGCCTATGACTAGCATTATATTAGTTACATTGTTTATCCCAGTATAACTAGTTAGATATCTAAAACTCACAACTCCAGCTATGTTCTATAATAAAATACAAGTTTAAGTAGAGATAGATAACATTGGCTGATTATTTTTGTTTCCTTTAGAGGCATCTGATTTGTCTGAAGTCCTTTACCAATGCAACTCTAGTTAATCAAAGGTTAATCAAATATTCCCCCTTGTACATACACAAACCCCCAAATTGTTTACAGCAGGTGTAGCTGCTGTAAAAGGGGCTTTGGAAAGCAGGAATTGTGATACAGACTGCTTGTTACCAGAGGTAGCATATCACATCAGGAGAAAAAGCAGTGCTGCTTGGACAACAGAGGGGTTTTATCTGTGTCAGAGCTGCAAACCCTGCCTTTGCAGAAAGCATCATGTAGCGATTTGTGCTAAGGTTGACCAAATCTATCTTTATCATTCCTGCATCATTCCTGCCAAGGTCAACACATGCATCAATATCCTTCTGCCTGCAGTGTTGGAATATCCACTTTTTTTTAACCAGTGCTAATCTTTGCAAATTATGGTCAAGATCACCAGAAGATTTTAGAGTCCCACTTTGCATGTGTATTTTTTTTTTTTTCAATTCAGGAGGAAGGCAAGCAAAGTAAGACTTCTTTTCCTTACTATCAAAGACCTAGAAATTCTGTTATCCCTTCTAAAAATTAAACAGTATTGTCTTCCAATAGTCAAGCTCTGTTTAGCCTAGATATTTTTAAAAGCACCTATTTTCATCATTCTTCTGAGTTACAAGTAGCATCACTCATTAAATCACCCCTAATGCCTAGATTTTTTGGTCTTTTCCTCAGAATAGTCTTTCTGACTTCTTTACCTGGAAGCACTAGACTTGAGTAAACCACTTTTTCTTCCATACTTCAGCAACCACTTCCTGAATAGCTGTTCATCCATTTCTGTTCCTGTATTTACTTCAGATGTCCTTTCTTCTGAAGACATGACGTTCAGGCTAAGTCTTGTTGCAAAAAGACAATAAATAGGAAAAGAGACAATATTAAAAATTTTGTTAGAAACAATGTCATAAGCCTCCTTTTGAGTGGGAAGACATCTTTTCAAGCAACGTTTTAAACAGAAAAGAGATGGGAAGAAGATACAGTCCCTTGAGGACTGACCATTTGAATGGAATGATTTGCCATTGTGGATTGAATTCTCTCTGGAGTCAGAGAAGATCTTGCCTGCAAGTGAGAAGAAAGGGCCAGTGGCCACAGTCAGATTCCCCTGGGATCTCTTTCCCAGCCTCATGTATGAGTTTTATCCCAGCACGCACTGAGTTTTCCTTACAAAGAGATGGGTGTAGATAATCCTTGAAGTCAGCACAGGGTACAACTGCTCAGAGAATGATCCTGAACAGTGGATGGCACTTGTGGATGGGAGGAGGGAAGAATTATTTCCTGACCAAAGGGGACAGCAATGCCAGAGTTTCATCTAAGTCTGAAGTACAGGTGTGAAAGGTGCAACTTAGAGTGGTTGGCTTCATTTTGGTCTCTCACCTATGAAAGCCAAGAATTTTATGGTCAAAAACAGTGATGAAACAGGTGGTAGGTGGACCTTTTGCCTTCATTAGGTCTTGCTGAGAAACTTTTTTTTCTTTGGAGGAGAAATAGAGCCATCTTCTCAGCTGGACTTAATGCATGCTAAATCCTCATTGCACATCAATATTGACACTATTAAAATCAGTTTAAATAAGGGGTTTAAGCTAGGATACAACATTAATAACAATAGGTGACTATGTTTTCCTTTCTCTCAAAGTATGGAAAATAAATTAATTCTCAGTGTACATGTTCAGAAGAACAAACCAAAACTTTTTATTTTGTCTGTCTGCTACTTAAGTAGGACTATTCATTACTCAGGTTTGTCATTTAGGTTTAAGTTTTCTCAAAAATTGAGCATGCATGCATATGCACGTGCATGTGTGTGTGCGTGCATGTGTGTGTGTTCCACAAGATAGGAAAGGTAATTGAGCCCCATGAATAAATTTTAAAACAAAATAATATCTGCTCAGGGTGACTTATAAATAAATATGAGGCAACTATTGATGCCAAGTGTGATCATGCCATTTGATTGCAAGTTAAATCAGTCCAGATTTAGAAACGTAAACTCCTTGATTTGTATGGAGCAAGACATCTGTAGGTGGTTTATTAAAATCTGCTGATGTTTCCAGAACTAAATTTGTGCAGATATGGGCCTCTGGGTAGCTGTATGGAAAAAGCAGAGAGATACTTTTTGTCTGGTTACCTGACTTCCGGCCCTTGTACAGGTGTGCTTGAATAAATTAACATCAGTTACCTACGATGAGCCACTGCAAACATTATCAAGGGAGGTGAAGATGTGAGAAATCTGTTACCTGCCTCCTGTTATCACCTCCTTGACACAATCTTCCTACTGGGCTTGGAATCTTCTGCCAATAACTTTTTAGAGAACTGTTTTCTATAAATGCTCTCAATTCTAGCTCCAAGAAATATAAGACTTTGCATCTGTCCATGATAATTATTACTGAATTCCCCAAATATAATTAGCTGTCACATACAACTTGAATTTCCTCCAATTAGAACAAGAAAATCCAGTTTTAAGGCACTGGGTATTTGATGAACCATCTGTGAAGAGACAAAAATTGTATCTGATACATTTTAAAAAATATAAACACATTTTATACCTGTACTATTGTTTCTGGTTGTGATGCAGTTCACAAAGAGACTAGCTGCATATCCAATACAATTGAATGAACCATTAGGTTTTCTCTTGCAGAGACACTAAGATATGTGTCATTGCTAATGTTCACATAACTCTTCCTTACCCAAGAGAAGCTGTATCATAAAGAAACATTTTGTGCCACCCCTAACAGAGATCTACTGATCTAACCTCTTCCATGAGTAGTCATGTTGAACACAGACTGCCTGTCATATTGCATACTCACCAATGTGAACAGAAGAAGCAGAATTAAAACTAGAATGCATATAAAAATGTCTTGAAAAGATGTTTAAGTCAGTTTTAAATAAGATTTTTAAATTTAAAAGAAAATAAAAAATTTGAAGCACGAGTCTGCTTATGTGAGCAAATATTGAAGCATCAGTTCTGGTGTGGAGGGAGTTTTTTCCAATTACATACAGTCATTTATTTGGGATTTGAATTGGAGGTGGTGGTTGTTTTTTAAAACAACTTGCTGTCTACATTTTCTTGTGCTGCTTTGGTATACAAAATTATGTCACTAAGAGAGGGAGAATACCGTTTTTTATGCAGTTCAAGAAGCCTCATTTTTATATGAACTGCAAATGAGCCAAGATATTTTCAGTGACCTGAAAAGTTTGTTTAAACACACTGCTACACCAGGATTAACATAGGTGGGAAGCATAAGTAAAATATTGAAAAGACTAGCCAAAAGCAGAACATGCATTGAGCAATATTTTTGCCTGGTATTTATTGTGACAAATAGTGTAAATGTTTAATGTGTTTTGTCCAAGTTTCCTGCATAAGTTCTGTGTGTTTTCTGTTTGGTGAATGAGGTTATCTGGGAAGACAGGACAGGGAACATGACAGCCTATCATAATATCCTGGTTGCCCCTAGGTTCCTAGAAAATAGTGAAAGAACCACAAATTTTCCAGAGAGTGGGAGACAATTATTTTCCATTTATCTGAGTAAATCTAAAGCTGTTTCCCATTTATGAAGATGTCCCATCTTCCCTAGAGTCTTTTGGAAGTGGGTTAAATGAAACATCTACCTACATAAGTTCCTGCAGGGAAAGCCTCTAGCTGTTCTTTTATACTTAAGAGCAGAAGGTTGTAAGATTTCTGCTGCAGTGAAAGAAGCTGTAGTTTACAGATAGAAGATAACACCAGGACGCTGCATCCAAAAGTCTGGGTGGAACAAGATACTGCACACTCTCAGGTGCAGGAGTCTGGGGAGAAATAATGAACAGTGAGGGAAACAAATTTATTACTGCCCTTTGGATTTACAGCTTTCAGTGAAGGACAGAGACAGGCAGGTAAATGCTGTCATACATACAATCATGATCCATTCATTTGTCAGCTGTGCATGTCTGTTTGAAAAGAGAAACTATCAATTCAAGAGGTAAACTTTTCATCAGCTCTTATACCCTGACCAAAGTTTATTAATAGCTGAGACCATTTTCTTTTCCCCATAATGACAATGCTGCTCTCTCCCCTAGATTTGAGCTGTTTCATTCATTGGAACATGAACTGAGTGACTGTGTTGGGACATATACGAATTAATGTGAGTAAGAAAATTGGTGAGGCAAGTCTTATGAATGAAAACAAACAAGCAAACAAGCAAGCACACACACACACACACACAAAAAAAAAAAACCTGAAAGAGGGAAAATTTACCATGTGTAGATGCCTCAAAATAGTTATAACGCTTTGTTGAATGATAGTGTGCCAGTTCTATCAGTATATCTAGATAGAGGTTGACATTTCAAAATGTATTTAGAAGTAGAATTACGTAGCAGGTGATCAGTATGTTAAAACAAAGATCATTTGGATTTCTATTCCATTGCTTTTTGACAAAATACATCTTAGCCACTGAGGCAGGTGAGACAGGAGAATTTTCCACTGAAATACATCATAGTAAAATATGTTACTCAAAAACAGTTGTCAATTTATGGGCTCTGGGGAAAGAAAACTCAAAATCCAACTTTTCTAAACCTGGAACATTTTTTATGATTATACAAGCTGCTAGTCATTAGCAAATACGACAGGGAGTAAAAGCAAATTTGTGAAGTAGAGCCTATAGTTTCAGAAATATACTGTTCAACTGAAAAATATTAATGGTAAAGCTAAAAACACTGCCCACTGCTTATCTCAGAATGATCCTGAAGGAAGACACACAGAGTTATGAAAGAGAATTAAGTGCTCCACAGTGTCAAGGAAGAGAGCACTGTGTAGGTACTGCAAGTGCACTGCAAGACACTGTGCACAGCTTTTTCTACCCCTTAATCCTGACTAGCAGTGCTAGAAGTTTGCTATCCTTTGTCTCGTCAGGCAAGCAGTGCCACACATCATGTATCAGTATTTGTGATGCTATGCTGTAGTACCTCAGTAGAAACCACTTATTCACGTCCAGCACGTACGCATAAAATGTTCTCTAATGGTACCTCTAGAGGTACCTCAGATGGTCTTTTGGGACCTGAGGTAACATAGGAATATCTCAGGTGAGATACCTCTTATCGCTCATCGCAAGTTAAAATTTTAATGGCAAACACTGGATATTTCCTGACAACAGGTTTAAGCCCACTGCTTCTAAAAAAAAATCCAAGGCTTTTTGTAGTGTTTCCTGCTTTCCAGCAACATCTTCTAAATGAGCAGTTTACCATGTGCTAAGAAAACTATTTTTTAAATTATTTTTTTAATTAAGAGTCTATTTCATATTTAAGCTTGCCCTGAATAGCATTGCTTTAAAAGATCTGTCTAAGAAATAATTTAACATTCTTGCCATGAGGCACCTTCAAGCTTCATATAAATGGACCTGGAAGAGAAATGAAAGGGTTTTAGATTTGCCAGAAATGTATGCTCCCATAAAGGAGAAAGAATTGCAGGACTTTGTTGGCATTGTGAATAAATGTAAAATGGTTTGTTTTGTGTGGGGAAAGCAGAGGAAGAGAAGGAAAGAATAAGATTGTAATAAGAAGATATTTTTTGATGTCACTTTGGCTTTCTTTTTTTGTTTTGTTTTGAACAAAGAGGGGTAAGAAAGTCCCAAGCTGTATGTCTGTGTCAAACTATAAGAGTCTAAAACACCAAATGTAAATTATAGGATTTATAAGTTGTTATTTCCAATGTTACTGAATTTTTTTTCAGTGCTTTACAAACTTTATTGCTTATTTTATTAACTAGGGAAAAGTGTTTCACATTTCCAGTTCAATACATTTTTTTCCCCTTTCTTTCCCTCTTCCTCCCTCTCTCCTTTTCTTTGTTATGCCGGAATAAAGAAAGTAATTACAGTTACTTACAACAGAAAATACAAATGGGACATAGTTAATTTTGCTGCCTGTAAACCTTAGGTTGTAGTTTTGTGTTTTACACACAATATGCGGAAATAAAAATAAACCAAAGGTATGTGTGCCTGTGGATGCGCGTACTGAAAGAAAGACATACATTATGTTATTAGATAAGGATGTAAAAGTACAATGGATAGAAAGAGAACTTGGATTCCCTCTCAGATGGTAAATGAGCCCTTGTTTCAAGATGAAGATGCACACAGATATATCTACAATATATATATTATGTATTATGCAAGACTGAGAAGCAAGATTTCATGAGGAGGGGCCCTGGCAGGAATGATAACAGATCCTGCACTGGATATCTCTCGGGTCTGATAGCCAGATAGGGGAACAGCTCTAATTCTGCAGCCTTTTTAGTCTGTTCTGTCACAGAAGGGGCACTGCTGGGTCAGTCAGCTCACTAGTAATTGTGTTTTACAGACTTCTAAAGCAATTGGCTCAGTCAGTCCCAATTCAATAAAAGTGTAGAGCGAGAGTGAGAGCACTTTTGTTCTATTTTTTACTTGAAATTATTTCATTCAGCAGTCTGTCTTTTTTATTACCAGGATTTGACATTAGCACTCCAAGCTATATTAGCATCCATTTCAGCAGTTCAGTAATGGTATTAAAAAAACACTTAACTTCAACGGTGAATGGTTGTATGACAGTACCATAAAAATCCACATTAAAAAAAAAACTTATGTATTTGTCCCTGCAAATTATTTTTCACTCGTTTAACCACTTCAAAACTACACTCTCTTGACTGGTGTTTGCAGGAGCTTTAGCAGCAAGGAAGGCTTGTAAAGGGGCTGCAACTGCAGCAACAATGGCATAAAGAGAAAAATTAAGACATTTGAAGAAGAAGAAAAATGTGATAGGAACATGCAAGCATACATACATATACAACAAAGACCTTTCATTTTGAGTGGGTGCCTGTCATTCATCAACTGAACTAAGATTTTTAAACTCAAATCTCTCAAGGTAAAATCTTTGGCATCTTCCAGATTTCTGGGATTTAATTTTGAACCCAGCACTCTCCAAGCTTGGGACGGCAGCCTAACTATCTTGGCACTGCAGCGCATTCATAAATGACTGCATTAGGTTCTAAATTTTGATTAAACATTCCGTAATTAATCAATGGTAGACATGAAGCAGTTGGCAAGGTCCAGAGCTGCAAAATGTTTAAGACATAAAACATTACAAAGTAATTAGAATGTGCTCCTTCAAGAGAAGGATTGCCTTCAATAAAGAGGTAAATGATAGCATCATGTTTATTGTGGACGTAGGCAGCCAGTGCAATATGATAAACTGCAGGAGATACACGTATCAGTAATCATCCGCATTATTAGTGTCATTAATCATAATTCTAAAAATATGACAGCAGCAGCCAACTTTTTGACCAATTTTGCCTCTGCCTGTTGGCCGTTATAACTTCACTAATAGACTGCAGAGCTCCTGTGCGTGGCAGTTTGCATTGAGAATGGAAGGTTAATTATATTTGAGCTGCTGATTCCTTCTCTCCTCGGAAAAGACTGAGCACTTTGACAATCCCAGGAGCTCACTGCTGTTAAACCAGTAAAAGTACTTTATTGAAATTTTTTTTGTTGGTCAGGAATGAGTAGATGTTTCAAATGAGATATAAGCGCCAGGCTGGGACAGCTGCTAATGTTTCTTCCAAAATAATCCTTGGACAGCAAGCTGAACTTAGATATCTTTGCACATTCTCCTGTGAATGAGTAAAAAGTTGAGAATTTAATAAATGCTGACAATAACATGTATGGAAATATCTCAGAGGACTGAAATTATTGAGAAGTTGAGGCATCAATGAAAGGAGGTTTTAGGATAATCAGCTATCTGTGGACCTGATAGCGGTCCTTATTTAGTAATTTAAAATTACTAATAGAGGAACCCAATTGAAATGCCACATCATATTTTGTTTTATAGTTCCTCTGGTATTATATAAATAAAAACAGCATTTTTAGACAAACAAACATTGGGAATGAGAATTACTATTGTATTTTCATCAAAATAAATGGTTTACAGATTTGCTGTGGCACCTGAAATTGTACAAAACTATCCCTCGACCTCAGGTTTTATTATTATTATTTTGAACTTGAGGTTCAATCAATAAAGAATCTGTAAATCTCCTAAGCAAACCATGAGATAATGTGTTGCTGTGCATCAACATCTAGAGAAAATATTTGGTTTGAAATCAAAGCTATGGGAAAACTAGGAAATCTATCTGAATTTTTTCTTTATTTCTGCATAAACTGAAACTTGGAGTTCAGTAAAATTCATGATTGGCATGCTGAACTTTAGGGTGTGTTTGTCAAAAACTTGCAAAATTATCACTTTTGGCTCTAGCAGTAAAATTAAATGAAGGATGAAAACTTCTGATTGCAAAACTGGGTTGATGTAAAATTTAGATCATTTAGGTTTGAAAAGAAATGTTAATGCATGTATTCTTCATCCCTTCAGTATTTCTGAAGGGAAAATGCATCTTGTGTCAAGGACTAGCAAATACTTCCACAGAGTGGATATGAGCACTTCATGCAGGACTGCAGTACACTGCACCAGCTAAACTTCTCTGTAGAGCTTGTGTAAATTGTAGAAAAAGCTTTTGAGTGATAGACAGCAGTGCTAAGCACCTGTTATGCCCATCAAAGGACCTTGTCATATGTATAACGACTTCTTGTGCCTGTAACATTGTGACACTGCGTTAGTTCACTTAGAAAATATTCTGTCAGATAAATCCTCTTATTCTAAACTTTCTCAGCCCGTCCAAGAGTGCTGGCTATTTTGTAATGAGTCTGTTTTGCTTCCAGGCAGCTAGTAAAGTGAGAGGTTGAAGTGTTGCAACACAGTTCTGATCGTTTCTCAGCAACTTTGGCAAGTATGCCAGTCATTGTGCTTTTAGTTTTTAACATCTTTTGATCTTTAATGGACAACAATAGTAATATATTAAAGAGTTCACCATAACCTCAATGCTTCTGAGCATGCACAACTGTTGTGAATGCATAATTCTGTTCACACCATAAGGACCATTTCATTAAACACCTCAACAGGCGTGTACTGAATTATTGCACGTTTCAAAAGTCCCCAGCCTGACAGATTGGGGTTTTTTAATTATTTGGTAGCAAAAATTGCCAACAAATATCAGTTTCATATTTAACCTATTTGCCCACACAATCAACTATCCTGCCTTCCTAAATGCTATCACTGCATTAACATTTTTTATGCATTCCATGGTGATGATAAATTGTTTTCTGACTCTAACTGTGGATTAAGTATGCAAAAGGCATGTTTGCCACTGCCAACAAACCAATAATTCTCACTAACATCTTCAGAGTTACAACATTTATAAAGTTGCAAAGTGGAGTAAACAAACCATCTGTTTGGCTTTACCATATATGTCATGCTCTCTTATTAACATATTACAATTCATTTAGTAAACAAATTTGGTGATTTTGTTCATGTCAAAGTTAGAGGGAGCTTGAAGATGATTAACATTCCTGGGACAGGCACATTAATACATTGCTTCCTCTGCAAAGTTAAATGGCTTCTCAGGAGAATCACCCCTTGTTGACAAGATGAGACTGTCAATTTTGTTTGCCTGCCACATTAGGGGCCGTAAGGGGATGGGAAGCTCTGAGAAAGAGGAGCAGTGTAGGCAGCATAATTCACTGTGAATTGAAAAAAGAAGTCTAATTCTGATAAATGGTCGACCCCAATACATCCTACCTGTTATTACAACAGACGTGCCGTATCTGTGCAGTAAATTAGTTAAACCCCTAAAGAGTTTGATAGGAGCTTATCTTCAAGTGAATAATTTGAGTGTAGAGGGAGCTGTCTTCGTGACCAGTGTGAGTGATTTGTTTCATATTGAAAGGGATTGAAATGACTGGGCTCCACATCTTTAATTTGCAAGAACTTGCTTGTCCTTTATTTCCTGTATTTAATAAGCACTGGGGTTTTTTTTTACTTTTTAAAATAGGTGCTGAACTGTATTTTACCTTTTGAATTTTCTTCCTATGAAAGGTTAATATTTTTCAGATTCTGTGCAATTTTAGGCCTTATGAGCTGATGCTATTACCTTTTTCATGTAGAAATGCCATGGTTTTATCAGGTAGTATAGTATTTTTGCTTTGACTCTTTCTGAAGTGTAGCCTCTATACCTACTTGTCCCCTAACACTCAGAGGCAAATTAAATATGATCAAATACATGGAAGCACTAATGTACAGACTTAAACTTTGTCCTTGTGCAGATGAATGTGAATTTTATAATTTAGGTCAGATCAGGATCTCAAACTGTTACAATCTTTGCTTAGATTTATGGATTTTTTTTTTCTTTTTAATTAAAAGAACTCAAAACAAAACAAACCCTGTATCAAAGACTGCTGATAGAGTGCCAAAATTAGAACAGTAAGTGAGACAATAATTTCTTTAACAGTTTCTGCTACTAATTAAATTCCAGGAACTGTTTTATTGTTGGTTCTTGTAATCAAATGGGAGAAATGATTGCTGCTTCTTTCTTGAAGAAGTATCAGAATTGAGGCCATTTCTTTCTCATAAATATGTACACTGTTATATTTAGCCAGAGTCTTACTTTCTGGTTCTTTGATTTTAGCTGCATGAAACTCAGCACTTTCAGTCTGCAGAGATTCTGAGAAAGCATAAAATTCTGGGTTTACTTTCCATAGTGTTCGCCTATTCTGGGCCTTTCTATGACTTGCAGGCTTAAACAAGCAGGAAAGGGACATGAAATTGAGGTAAGAACATATTACTAAATTGTGTTAGAAACTAAAATCATGCGAAAATTTAAAACAAAACCAAAAGTCTTAATTCTCTTTGCCTTTGAGGTGAAGCGAAACAAAGAAAACTTTCCTTTAACATTTCATTAAAGGTAAAAATGTAGGCTGAATACTGAGCTGAAGAAAAAAATCTCACAGCAGGGGTAATGAAAATTTCATTGTTTATATTTTAAACCAGATTGATAGAGCTTAGTTGTAAACTAAGTATAGCAGGAGGGTAGCTTTTATGGGGCCTGTACAACTAGAGCAGTAACTTCCATATCTAGCTTTAATCAGAGGTTCATCAGTTTATACATAAATCACCAGCCAATTGTGTTCTGGCCTTTGATTTTCTAACAAAATCTTCTCAAACCACTGAAGATTTTGCGTTTTCAGGTTTTACAACCCAATAGTAGCTTCTGTCTTCTTTAAAAAAAACAAATCTGCTGTCACTGAGAAAAAACATAATTAGACAAAAATTAATTTTATGCTGTCTTTACATGCATTAAGTCTCAAAATATAATTTTATAGTGTTACTTAATGCTGGGATCACTTATTGATCTTGAAACAAAGCCGACCAAAGACAGATGGCCTCCTGCTGTCACGTTCTGTTTGTGATTTCTTTGCAGTGTAAGAATGGTAGGGCTAGGTGGTGTTAACTTATCAAATCATGTGTTTGCCAGAGAAGTCACATTCAGAATATCTGAAATGTAAGAAATTGGGATGGTGGCTTTCTTGGAAATATAGGAAGAATGGTTGTGGCTGGATACAACTAGAAATGTGGGAATAGTTTCAGAATTTTAATGAACAATACCGTTTACTTTGATGATTGACTGAGATTTTCATCAGGGAGCTTTGTCATTTACAGTCAGACAAGAAGTAGTAGCTAGGACATTTAACTGGGACATCAGTTGTCTTGGCTTTTCTGTCTCACTGCATGAAGCAGTGGAAAATGGGTTTACACAGTCCCTAACAAATGTGCATCTCTTTCATTCTCACTCCTTTTCTCTCCCTCATCCCATAATATTTAAGTATAATCATACTTTCTTCATGCTAAAATAATTAATAAAATAATACCATATGCTTAATTTTCAACAGCCTGTCCTGTTCTGAGCTGTGAACACATTCAACCTAATTTTTCATGCAGTTGATTTTGTGACCTCTATAATGCTCACATCTAAATAAACAGCTCTAAAATGCTCACATCTAAAAAAACCAGCTCTCTTAATCTGAATTCTCTCTCTCTGCTCTGTGCATCAGAGATGAGGTTTGCCGTGGTGAAGATAGGACTGCAGCTATGGGCACATCCAAATTTGGCCTTGAGTCATCCATAGGACTCATGCCAATTTCTATATCAGGACAAATTCTACTCTGATAAGTTCCTTCTCCCTCACTTCAGAATGAAATTAAAAGACTGACTAAATAAAAAAACTAAACTAAAGTGGCCACTACATTTTTTCTTTCCAACAAATGGACAGTAAATTAACAAAATCAGATTCCTTGACAAATATAGAAGGAAACTGCTAAAGAGATCCCAGTCAGGATTTATGATCTGTGTAAATAGAATGTACGTTTAATTGACCATATTTCCTAGGCTTATAATCCCCTTCCTTCGGTTGGTGCACAGTGCATTTGTCACTAAAAAATTTGCAAGTAGTAGGTGGGGTGTAACCAACAGTGAATTCTGGTAAAGAAAGAATACTTTCATGAACTGCTCAAGAGGAGGAAAATAGTACCACAAGTGAGATCATGCCCAGAATCAGGGAGCTTCTGTAACTGTTGAGGGATTCTGCATTGCATTGCTGCTGAAGTTCCTGTCTGAAAAGGCAGCGGTGAACTCAGAGGTTGACATTTCACCACAACCACACATCTTATGTGTATGATCATTATCATTATTATCCTCGTGGCAGAACTGCTCCACTCTTATGGCCAAATTCACTCTAGCGAGAGCTTTGCATACACTTTTGCCTTCCATCTAAGTAATTAATTAACAGTAACTTGGAAAGTGTGGTATTTATGTTAAAAAAAATCAGATATTCTGGGTCCTAGAATTTGCTCAAACTTCCTTGCCACACCAAGCTACAATTCAAAGCATCTTGGAAAAAATACCCTCCTCATTTTTATAGTTTCTGACATGTAGTACAGACCTCAACAGGTATTTGGAAATTCTCTGCCCCAGATGGTATTTTCAGAACCAACCCTCTTCACCATCCCTTGTTGCCTAGGAACTGATAGGTATAGTAACTGAAGCAGAGTGAGATATGCCTTTAGTTAAACTCATTTGATGGCATATTTCTGTCTGGAAGACTTCAATCACCAGTTCTCTCTACACAACATTTCCACTGTGAGGATCAACTGCCATTCTGGTAGTTGATGCGCAAATGAACAATCTAGGAAGTCCAGAGGCTTTCAAAGGATTTAATAAGGTCAAATATTTTGTTTCATACACATATATTTATTTCTCCCAATCATTTATGTTCTTTAAGTTCTTTTCCCTGCAGATACAGCAGCAGTTGAAGTGTTGCAAATGACACCAATGATGGCCCTAAATTAGCTAGCTGAGGTAGGAGAAGTAATGAAGCCATGGCAAGATGAAGCTCAGCAGGTTTTGGCATATTTTGCTTCAAGATTTTCTGTCTGTTTGATGGCAGTATTCATGTATTGGCACAAATCACTCTGCCCAAGCAGTGCCTCGGCTTACTTTGGGACCACTGTTTACACATATCTGGGAGCAGAGGAGGAAGACGTAAGGAGCTCTGTAAATCACATCAGGGAACAGAATAGCTGAAGCAAGAAACTTTAGGTGTCATGGGGAGGAGCAGATGAACAAGATGACAGGTGGTTAGCATTGGCTGAGGGCTCATAGGGGTCTCCTAGGGTTTGGGAGTGACAAAGCAGAGGAGAAAGGGTTGGATTAGGATGGAAAATGTCTGTTTGGTATGCAAAAGGGGGTCTGAGACTTTGGGGTTTTTAATAAGATCTCAAAACTTCAGTATCTAAATAAATGAATTTTTTTCACAACTCATACCTCCTTCTCCACTAGAATATTTTCACATATGATATTTAGGGACAGTATTAAGCACAAGTGAAATAGATTAAGAAATGAATGTAAAAGAATCAATTCTTTTGAACTGTGGTTGCATAATGGAAATCGACTGCCATGAATGAACCTATGTTCAGAAGTTATGAACAGCAGAGCTAATGCACTGCCATGAGTTCATCTTTATTATTGCATTACACCTGAATCAATTGATAAAGTAGCTTCTTTTTAAGGCTAGGAATGGCACTTAATTGAATAAAAGTCAATGTAATTATATTAGGAGAATCCAACAGTACTGCTGACAGCGGAAAAGGGACACTACTGAGCAGGGTGCCAGAACTGGCCCGCACATTTCTGCACATCGTTTGCCTGACAGATATTATGGGCTGGTACATACTTTAACTAGATTACTGATTGTTACTGCTGTAAGTGAGAATTTAATAAGGGAGGCATCTCTTCTTATCAGAGCATCAGCAGAGTTTGCATCCCTCCACTGGTCTTTCTCAGAATGGCCTTTGTCTATCTGAGGCTTGGTGCCCCCTCTTTAACATGGCAGTTTATTCTTATCTCTTCATTTAGTGAATGCTGAAGTTTTTTTCACTGCATGCCTGACTGTTGTTTTTCTCAGCAGAAAACCAAGGAAATAGAAAGTACAAATGCATGGAAGCAACAATTACAGTTATCCTAACTAGCTTGTATGCTGAAACAAATTCCCATAACACAGGAGTGAAGAGGGGAGAGAAGGCGAGAAATTATAAGTACACACATGAGTACTTTATGAATAGTTTGCAGTTGGCCTTATGATGATAAGCACAAATATGCTTTTACAGTCATTTAATAACTCTGGTCAGTGTGGACAGGCCTTCACAGTAAGCGTTTCCTGTACTGCACTTAGCAACTTTACACAGAGCTATATTCCATCTGAAACCAGGAAGGCAAGGGACCATCAGGACTACTGTTTATCATTCATGTATGTGCACTGCATGCATCTGTTCAGAACTCATTTGTGGATAATAATCGGTATGGTGTGAATATACTTTGATTAATTTGCATTATGTTTTCTGTATTGTGTGATTGAGTCAGTATCCATCAGGACAACAGTATAAATGATATTACAGCTGACAAAAACCAGGTTCACAATCAAGACTTTTTTTTAAGTCTGTGTTTTATTGGTTTCAGATTTTTTTTTTAACCAGATATGTCTGGATTGGAATGTGAATTTGTTCTCTCTCTCTCTTTCTCTCTCTCTCTCTATCTCTCCTCCCCCTCCCCTTTCTTTCTCTTTTCTCCGCTCCTCTCTCTCTTTTGTGATCTCAATTTAGCAAAAGATTAGAAAGCTGATCTTATCACAAGGTAAGCTCAGCCTTCCTAAGTGCAGTGTGGGGATATGCATAATTACACTTCTATGCCTCAAAAAAGCAATGGTGCTATATTTGCTTGTGTGAAAAGAGTATTTCCCATGTGGGACAAAACCAAGAAATACTCTCCACTTTTTTTCCACCCTTGCCCATACCTCTCAACTGTCTCTCATTAGGAGAGAAATCCTCTGTTCTAGACCACCCCCTTACTGGAATAATTGCATCCCAAGCACACACAATTCAATTAAACTACATTTTAGTATCAGTTTTATGTCAGAGAACAGTTACTTGCATTTGCAGATGAATGGGACATATTAGTTCTATTGCTGTTTGTTTATTCCCTTAAGTTACATGCAATAGATAAATTAATCACAAAGTGTTAGAAAATTACAGAGATTTACTCCACATCAATTTAATCTTCCTACATTTGCATTTGTTTTATTTATTTGCATTGCATTGCTGTACCATGTTTGCGACTTCAGTTGGTTGAGAGGTATGTTTTAAAGGGTTTCTTAAAATAAAAGCTTCCAATAAGGACGTATTGCTAATAGCTATTGTTCCTCTTCTCCCTTTTTTGTTAATGAAGGACCTGAATGTCTGTAAAATATTTGATCATTGTTGTGTCTTCCCTTGCCAATTTTGTACCTAGTGCTTTTTGCAAATTAAGCTATTCCTATGTTAAAATTCTCTCTTTCTCTCTCTCTTTCCCCACCCTCCTCCCGCTCCCCACCCCTCTCTTCTTTTCCCTCCTACATTTGGGCTCTGATCTGCAATTTATAATGGGCAGACAGACTGGTGAGTCTGCATGTTGTAAATTGCGGGTTTGGGTCCTTAGCTTGCAAAGAATGTTATGCAGTAGAACTTCGCTAATTCTTTTTTTGCTGACTCAAAATTCAAGTCACCCTCCAAAGAAGCTGAATAAATATTTGTCATTTCCTTAGCATTGCTGCACATTCTGAAAACTGAACCCTAAAGTTTTCTATTACTGGAAACTTTGCACTGATATCCTATACTTAAGCACTTCAGCAAAATGAGCATGTTCTGTGTTCTGAGGTTTTGATGTCCGTCATGTTTGTTGGTTGCATCATTAATTCAGAAAATGCAGTTTTTCGAAGAGGGTTTCCTGACACTACTGCAAATCAGTGAGGTTCTACTGCAGTGGATGAATAAAGCCAATGCCAAAAGTGGAGAGTAGAATGCAGTTTCAAATAATAGGCTATTTTACACACTTACTAACCAAAAGGCTTACATTGTTTGCAAATGTAGAGCTTTATTTCTTGAGAGCAAAGGCCCAGATCCTATAAAACACTTTAGAGTTTTTTAATTTGCAGCTCTTGGGATCTAGTTTAAAATCCACCTCCATCAGTGACAGTTTTCCATTGCCTTGAATATCTGCAGTAACTTCAGCAAATACCTAAACCAAACCATGCTTAAGGTTTTTGATTGATTTGAGGCAAAATTCTCACTGCCAATAATGGGTTTTTTTACTGGACATTACACTGCTTGAATCAATCAGCACTGCATGCAGACAGTGCAGGGAAAAGGACAAGGAGGAGTGGCAGTGACAACTTAGAAGGATGAAATCACTAACTTTGACTAAGATTTTCAGAAACTTACATGTAGATTTCAAAGACTTGTTCTCTTAAACCCCTCAAGTCTTCTTCATCTTGGTTTGGCCTGATTCTGAATCCCTTTATACAAGAATTAAATTACCAGAATCAGGACCTCTGACAATGTCTTATTTGGTTACCTTTATTTTACTTTGCTCAGATATTTCACGTACAGAGTTATGTGAGTATATAAATATAAATATAAATATAAATATAAATATAAATATAAATATAAATATAAATATAAATATAAATATAAATATAAATATAAATATAAACACCTTTTTATGTATGTATGTATGAATAAGTATATAAAAACATGGCTAGACACACATTCCATATATTAATATTTTTGCCTCTTGAAGAGAAAGAAAGTCAGCAGGGATTCAGGAATCAAGAAGATAATTTTGTACTTTTTGCTAGTACAATTTGTTATTTTTTAAATTTCAAATAAAAGGGCTGTAGCTGCTGTTGGAGACTAATGTTGAGGAGCAGCAGCTAAAAAGAAAAGCAATAAGGGGGGGAATTTGCTTGTTTTGTTTAGTTTTTATGTTGCAATTTGCCCACTTATAAAAAGACTGAAATTTCCAAGCAACGTGGATAGAGGATATTTTTATGAGAAATTATCGGTAAATCATAATTTGGATTTGGTGTTTGTTGACTGTATGTTTAATCAAAAATACTGTACATTTTTCCTTTTCTCCCTTCCCTCTTCCTTTCCCAGACACAGTGCTAACATAAACCTGCACCGTAAACTGTTGACCAAAGAACTGGATGACATGGGCTTGGACACTTCACAGCCTTCCCTTAGTAAGGACCTCCGCGATGAATTTTTGGTGAAGATATATGGCGCTCAGCATCAGATGGGGCTTGACATAAGGGAAGACACCTCCTCACCTGCTGGCACTGAGGATTCCCATATGAATGGGTACGGCAGGGGCATGGCAGAAGACTATATGGTACTAGACCTGAGCACCACCTCCAGCATCCAGTCCAGCAGCAGTATCCATTCCTCAAGAGAATCCGATGCAGGAAGCGATGAGGGTATTCTCCTGGACGACGTCGATGGGGCAAGTGACAGCGGGGAATCTGCCCACAAAGCAGATGCCCCTGCCTTAGCTGTAGGTATGGGCACCGATGTCCCAGGATCCCTCATGTTCAACAGTGTTTCGGTGAGCAACGGTGGGATAATGTGTAACATTTGCCACAAAATGTACAGTAACAAGGGAACCCTCAGAGTGCACTACAAAACAGTGCACTTGCGAGAAATGCACAAGTGCAAAGTCCCTGGGTGCAACATGATGTTCTCCTCTGTCCGTAGCCGAAACCGGCACAGCCAGAACCCCAATCTGCATAAAAACATTCCTTTCACTTCGGTAGATTAGGTCAAGGATGGACACAGCATAATGCCAGCTCTCAGAGAGGGCCCACTACATCTGAACTGCCATATACAGTCTCCCTTCATATATATGCATATATGTATATGTATATGTATACACACACTCATAAATATACATATATATATATATATATAATTTTTTCTTTTCTTTTTTAGCAAAAGAAAAAAACACCAGGTGCTTTTTCCCCTTTCTTGGTTGTTGGGGTTTTTTTCTTTTTTTTTTTTTTTTTTAGTAGAAACAAAAACGTAGGACCTTTAATTTGGGGGAAGAGATTCTTGATAAAAAAACAAACAAACAAAAACAAACAAACAAATAGAAAAACTGCAGTTGTCCCTAGTTCTGTTAGAATGTTTTTGGTCATCTCCAAAGAGCCAGTTTGTTCTTCCCATAACTTTTGCCTGAAAAAAAAAGAACAAAAAAAGAACAAAAAAAACCAAACCCAAAATGAAACAAAAAAAAGAACAAAAAAACACACAAAAAATCCCCCCAAAAACACAAAAAAATTGCAAACAAACAAAAAGAGAAAGAAAAAACAATCTACTTAGTTGTCTTTGTGTCTTCTAAGCATTGGGGATAACGTTCTACTAAGCATGGCTGTTACACTTGTATATATATATTGAGCCTTGACAGGCCTATGATGTAAAACAATTGTATTGATGGTGGTTTAACTCTAATTTTTTTGCTTAATTTTTACAGTTACCTTCAGCTGTTAGATAAGCTGGAAAAATAGTTTGCTGCCTAGTTTTACTCATTTATGTTAGCTTTAATGCACATTTTTAAAAGAACCACGGTCTTGTTTTAACTACCTGCTAGATATAAGTAATACAGAGGTGCTGGCATGCTTTACAGTACCTGATTTGATACAGTTTTTTTGTCTTGTACTATTACATAAATCCAGTCATGCACTTTTTCGTACACTACAAGGGGATGTGTAATAATATCCATGCTTTTTTTTTTCTTAAACTATTGCCATATTTTCAGTAAGTGTCTTTAAAAAAATACACTTAGATAAAAGTGATCTGGTCAGTATGAGGGCATGAATGCCAAACAAAGAGTATTAGTGTTTAGTGTTAATACAAAAGTGCCAACTTTGCACACATTTTGAAAAAAGAAAATGTAGTTGTTCACCATAACCACAGTTGTAGTTTTTGGACTACACACAGGAAAATACTGGGGAGGGAACAGAGGTAAAGTGAAATACAGAATTCTTGGTGCTTTTTTCAAGTGCCAATTATTCCTAGAAATAATAGTGCATCCTTATTCCTTATATACTACATTGCATAAAAGTGAAAAAAAAAACCCCAGAATTTTGTCATGTGAACCAGTAGAAATTTTGTTTTGTCAAACATGCATAATATTTGGGGATACAAATGCTGATACTACTTGTCACAGAACAAAGATGAATATAATTTTGTGTGCTTCTTATTATAGCCTGGATTTTTGTGGTGTTTTAAAAAAAAATCAAAATGAACAGGGAAATAATGTTAACTATGTTGTTCTGTAAAGTTGTCTTTTTTGCAATGGAAAGTGCTGTAGTATGATTAAGGCATGTTTCATAGAAACAATCAAAAGAAATTAATGACAGAAGCACTTAGTAGCTCTGAAAATATATGCTGGACTTTTTATTGGGTAACTTTCCCTTTGGATAAAATTAGAAGACAGAGAAAAAGGATGTCTAGTTGTGTTAATGTTTTGTGTTTCACTCGCATGATTTGTCAGAAAATAACAAAAGTCCAAGAAATATAGTGAGCAAGAGAGTGAGCCCAACCAGGAGACAGAGAAGGAGCAAGCAGTTATGAAAGGCAGAGAGAAAGGAGGCTGCCCTCTGAATTTTTTTGTTTCCTGTGTTTACACATGTTGCTTGAGCTGGTAAACCACACTGGCAGCCTTAGTTACCACAACATACTGACAGAGGGATGGTATTTACTTAAGCCCAATCTACAGCCAAAGCCATTAGGATGTGTGTTGTAGACTCTTTTCTTTACAAAACGAATAACAATAACAAAATCAAAAACAAACAAACAAAGCAACCCCTAAGGGATATTTCAGCATACAATAAAATATTCCTTCAGTGAGAATGTGTTCCTTTTCTGTATTTACTGACCCAGAACATTATTCTTAGCAAAGAGTCAGAAATGCTCCATTGTTTCAGCTTGTTGCTGTATTGTTTTGCTGTGCATTTTGATTATTCTTACTTTTTAGGTCCACTTGAGTACTTAACTCCTATTACATTTTCTAGAGGAAACTCTTAATATAGATTTCCTCTTTTTTAGTACGTTTTATGCATTTCAGTATTTTTGTTTCCAAAAGTAAGAATCAGTATCTAATAAATCAGTATTTCCAGTTGTAGAAAATAAAAGAAAAATATTTCTCTACGAATTCTCATTATGTTCCTATGAGTTACAAGCCTCTGATCATTTTTTTATTTTGTGCACTCATGAAGCCCTGAAAACATTTGTGAATTCCACAGAAACTATAAGAAAAATTTACCTTCTGGTTTATCAAAAAGAAACTTTATAGCAAAAAAGTAAGCTGTTTCACTGACATTTTTCTTTCATCTTTTTTATTTTCTTCAAAACCTCGACTACTTTGCCTTGTTAAATTGAGTGATATGTTTGTTTTGTTTTATATTGTGCAAGCTCAGTGTGTTTGTGAGAAAGGTAAATTAGAACAGTAAGGGTGCATTTTTCCAAAACACATGAACCTTTGTAGTGTTACCTGTACTGCACTCTCATCTCTCCTCCCAGGCTAATAGGAACAAGTAATACAGAAAGTCAAAAAAGTAAAAGAAAAAAATGGAATTATATATACAGGAAAAAAACCCACTCTTTTGTAGTATGCACGGTATAAATAAATATAATTTTTTAATGAAAAATGCATTTGAGGTATATAAAGAATTCCTCACTGAATGAATCACTGTTCAGCATTCTTATTTCACTATGGTTCTGTTAGAGGTCAAATGGGTTTGATAAGCTTGTTTGAAAATTTACACATCACCTGTAGATAAATTCAGAAGATCATTGATATAGAAGAAAAAAAAATCTGCTTATTACATAAAATTGAACAGCACATAATAAAAAGTAAGGAAGAAGGGACAAACCTCCAAAAAACTGTTAGGAGCTCACAAGTCCTATTTTTAATTTCATTCAGATTTTGCTTAATCTATGTAGAAGATATAATTTCTGTCTTGTGGACAGAACACTACTTACTGTTATTTTTAGGCAAATCTAGGCAAAAATAGTTCCTTCAGTGTTAGTGATACTAATGTCAGAACAGTGACACTCTCTTTTTTAGAAGGGCACTTACACTTACTTTAATTGAATGGCATTTCCCTCCTTTCACCTTAGCATGCATCTCTATGAGAATCTGTATTTATCAGAATTGTTCTTGTGGTGGAATTTATGTCATCTGACATTATCTGAAAGATTCATAAAGGGGCTCTGGCATAGCAGCTTGGTTTTACTGAAAGTAGCATTTCTGGGTGATCTCAGCAGAGACCCAGAGTGCAGTAATAAGGACCAAACATCTCATCTCTTCAGAATATGGCCTGTAATGGAGTGATGACATGATAAGTATTGTGCAGTTGCTTATGTTATGACAAATCTGTGGCTATCCCTTTGGTTTCCAAACCTGTCAGTCTAAACCATTTTGCAAGAACTAGACCAGCTTTGAAGAAGATCCTCTTTCCTTTACATGGAGTTTGTTCCTTCTTTTTTCGTTCCTGTAGTTATTATATATACTTTTCCCATATTGTTTCACTGTTTTTTTCAAGGTAGTTGTATTTTTCTGTAAATATCAAAAAACCTTGTCTGCAATTAGAAAATAACTGTACTGAACCTCCTTTAGAAACTGAATTATTTGTCTGGAAGTTGTTTAGGATTTTTCTTTTCATTGTGAGGGTTGGAGGGTATGGTGGGTCAGGAAAGCAGATGTTAATGGTTAATCACTAGGTATCTTTTGAAAAGCTGTATGAAAATTTGGAAGGAAAACAGCACAATCAAAGCACAAGAATGGAAACCATGAGTTTTAATACCCCTGGTAGCCCCTTCTAACTTTTTAGCCTCATACATATCATATCACTTACCCACTTGTGTTTCAGTCTGTTAGGCTATCACTAATACTAATACGATTTTGCCCATAAGTGTGCTCCTGTGAGGACCAATTAGCTGGTATTAGTAAAGAGCTAATTTAACTCATAAATATTTTTGCACACCGTAAAATATTTAGTCAATTTTTCTGAGCTATATTTCAATCAGGTACATTTTATTTTGTAGATGAGATTTTAACCTTGCCTTTTAAATTGTAGCTGATGCTGTGGTGACACTGTAGACATGCACACAAGGTATAAGCACTGTCACCAAGTCACAACTCAATTTGACAAAATGTGAAAGGTATAGGTTAAAAACTTTAATAGCACATGGACACTGCTCTTAAAGATCTCTCAAAGGCTTTTCATGTCTGAGCTCATAAAATTTGTATGTTTCCTAGGGATCTGTAGATATTTTACACAGAAGAAATTCTGTAGCATGTTTGCCATGGGTAAACTTCAGTGTATGTTCCTTCCTTCCTTCCTTCCTTCCTTCCTTCCTTCCTTCCTTCCTTCCTTCCTTCCTTCCTTCCTGCCTGCCTGCCTTCCTGCCTTCTTCAGTCTCTCCCTCCCTTCTTCACTTTTAACTTCCCTTCTGCCCTCTCTGTCTCCCTTCTTCCCTGTCTCCCTTCCTCCTGTTGTGGAACTGAAAGTGTACTTTTTCTGCCTGTTCCGCAAGTTTATATATTTTCCATCACCTGTACGTTTCCTATTCCATCCCCAAAAAAGGAACTGTTTAGGAAAAATTAGTCGAGTCAGGTTCTGTGAAGTAGCTGCCAGCAGTGGTCAGTACCTCAGTTGATTTGGTCTAGTACATTTAATAGGAAGTGGGGCTCCCAGGATGCACTTGAGTTTTCCCTGAGTTTTGGCCTTTTCCACCCAGCTGAGGATCTAACATAGCTAAATATATGGGGTAGGAATGTAAAAGCAACAAGACAAAGAGCTGTGTGGGTATCATGTAAGATGATAATTCAAGGTCTGATCTGTTCCAGAGATAGGAACCATTTTCAGGACCAGGGATTTAATTCCAAAAATTTCTCCTTCAATGTGTATGATATTTTGTAATCAAAATGCTTGATGTGGACCCATTTTTCACATGGTGGTCATTAAGGATGTCAGCTGCTGTCAGAAAATAGGACATATTTTTACAAATGTATTTGTACTCAAATTCTGCAGGACATTTTCACAGCAACATTGGTGGCAGAGTAAATTATAAGGAAGGGAAAGTGTGTGGTCAAGGAGTGGACGCATGCTCCTCTTAAGTTTTTATGACACATATGTGAACAGAACTGTTCTTCAGTCACCAGAATGTTTTTGTCACTTTTCTCTTTGGGTCAACAGAATCACTCTTTTTATTTGAAAGGAAAAGCAAAGGTGTCTGTACTGAGGGCAAGAAGGCAGCAGGGGTTCTCTGTGGGGAAAAGGTGAGTGGCAGACACATGATGGCAGCTGGTATATTTCAGTTCTTTCTTAGTTTTGTCTTTTTTCTTATGTAGTGACATAAGGAAAAGACTTTGCTGCTATAGTAACTCAACAAAACAGTGACTGTAGTGCTACTTTGCTAGATAAGCATCAGCATATCCTGCTGTTGCCACATGATGAGTTTGGCTTTTTTCTCCCGTTCTGTAGGGACATAAAAGGAACTCTTTTCCATGCCCATTTCTACTTCAGGAACAGAGCAACATCATATGATGGACTGAACCTTTCACCCACATGTTTGCCCAAATACATGTCTGTTCCAGTCTCATGGTTTCTGTCTCTTCCTGCCAACACTGCAACATTATCACTGCCTTTAAAATGGCTATAACAGAGTGAAGTAGCAACTATTTTACATAAGTAGTGTTATCTTGAGTCTGTAGTTAACCAGTCTTGTGTGGCTTGTTTTCTCTGTTCAAGTCATGATATTGAATGACAGCTTTGATTTTTTTGATCAAGGTATATTGATCATGTATATCCCAATACTGTTGCTGTTATGTTTGGCACTGACACTTAAATGAAAACGGTTCTGGACCACCAAAGGGTTAAAAAATGGACATGTTTTTGACAAGTCCTCTGACTTTTGCCAGTATTATTGTTCATTATGATGACACTGTGTTTTTTTAAATAGCAGCTGTAGTTGTCATGAAACTATTTTCCCATTCCTCTCCTTTAAAGTGTGATGTTGTAAATTCATGTGACCTTTCCTGCAAAGAATAAATATTTCTTTTTTTATATAAGATCTCAAGACAAGGCTTGTTTTGTAACAAATAGTGGCCCATTACAAAGCAGGAAAAAAACTGAGCTGAGCAGAAAGAAGCTTCAGTTCAATTTCACCTCATATCTTTCTAATAACTTACTTGTCACTTTATTACCTTCCAGTAATGTGAATGCTGCTGACAAGACTGTCACACTAACAGCAGACAACACCCTCTCTTCCTTAGCCCCAGCTCTCCTGGCTACTTATTGCACTGGCCCTGAAGGGACACAAACTAATAGTGTGCTTTCAAGTTCAGCACTTGGCCATCAAATATAAAAGGATGTGTAATTGCCTGTTTATCCCCTGTGAAGGCGAAATTGAGTATAAGAACCAGGCTTTCCCTCCCCATTTCCTAACACACACACACACACACGCAGACACACACACACACACCAACATCCACACACATCTGCAGTGAGTGAAGGGAAGTCCCATCTGGAGCACTTTGATTTGTCTTTGGGAAGCCCAAGGCTGCCACTGGCTGCTCTATCGAGCTATCAGGTAGACAGTAACAAGATGGCTTCTTAGCAAAAGGTCAGCTGAGAAATACTGTCTGTAATGGCACTTTTGTCTGCTTATGTAGCAACTAATTGCTTTGTATTGGCATAAGCCATACTGTGCCTGCTAGAAATAGTTGTTTGAATTTGCTACATGTCTTGCTGCATAGGTTCAGTGTCAAACAAGATGCACAGTCTATTTTTTTAACTAGTTTAGCCCATCCCTGGGTAAATTTCAGATCAATCTCATCCTCTTGGGTTCCTATCATGAATGCAAATTCCCTATATCCCATTCTATTGTCATAAGAGAATCTCCTGCTGAGGTCACCATGAAATTCAGTAAAGTTTATCTTCGATAAAAGTATCTGAGACACAATCTGCTGATCTCATGAAAAGAGGAATTTTTTTTCTCATTTATACCTTCATTTGCAAGAACGCTGCTAAAAGTACAGGTTCCAGAAGTGCTTCTCAGATGGACCATCAGAAGAGAGAGTTATATAGTGAAGTAACTTGAGAGCACATGCTGTGTTTTAAGAAATTTTAAGTGCATGAAGGCCAGTGCACATGGCTGCATTCACTCCCCTTCCATTTTATTGTGTGCTTTCTGACTGCTGAATAGCAGTTAAAAATTCAGGTAGGCAGAGGAGCTGCTGAAGCATGCTTTCCTTGTAGGGTCTGCAGCATTCCCATGCCAAGATCATAATGCCAGTCCTGCGTGTACCTGTGAGCATTGGGCACTGTGGGTTGAACAGTGCTGGCAGCCAGTGCAGCACCAAAAAGTCAAACACAGGTTTCAGACAAAGCCCAAGACCAAGAGATCTAAACACAGCCATTTTGGGATCAATTAATGGCATTGGTTGGCTGCAGCACCTCTTTGCTGGTTCCAGATGCTAATGCTGTCAACTGAGCTGTGCCGTAATTTGATGTTTGCTGCAACAGAGGTGATGGTGCCCACCGTAAATATGCTAAGGTCCTTTACCAGTCAAAGGTCACTGATCTTTTCCCTCCTTTTCCTTCCGAGTTCATCAGAAGCTACAAGGGTGAAACCAGCAGACAAATTCCTGAGGCCTGTTTGTATCAGAAGTCTAAAGGCTGAGCCCAGACTCTGCTCCCCTGTCAACTCCATGTGTGCATGGCACTGACGGAGGTTGAAGCAGCCGGATGAGCTGACCTGCGATGATGAGCCTGGGTAGCCTTTCTCGCTGTACCATTTCCAAGGCTCTTTGTGAAAACTGAGGACTTTCAGATTGAAGAAATAATTTGTGTCCTTTGTGTGTGTTTTTGAATATGTGTGTGTGAGTGTGAATGTGACAGAGGGGAAACAGACACAGTGTCAGAACAAGGAGCCTTAAAATTAAGACTACAAGTGAGCAAAATTTTATAATTTCCATCACACTTACATAGGCGTATATATATATATTTCCTCATGCATTTAAAAGAACAGGAAGAGTCAGGCAGCAAATATCTAATGTGTAGAGAGATTTTTCTGGTGCTCTACAGATTTTTTACATTGCTTCCTTCAAACGTTTGGAGACAAATATTTTAGGAAGATTAAGAAAAGCATCCAGGACAATTATATTTCTAGAGAAGAAAGAGAGAGTAAGACTAGCTAAGTGATGCATAAAGATTTTATAAGGCATCCATTGTCAAACAAAAGGTTGAAAATGATCAGAGGATAATGTACAGTTAGGATGGCAAACTCATCAATAGTTAATTACAACCTGTCCAATTCTGCCACGAAATGCAAGAAGCTATGAACAGCAGCTCTGGGGCACCAGTGGCGGTTGTGCATGCATGTGTTCATACCCGAGTGTGGGACCATTATGCAGTCGTCACATCCAGATCAAGACATTTTCACATCCCCATGCCCCCACCACCTCCTGTACTGATGGGGCAGAATGCATTCCGCCCCAGTTACACCTGTGAAATGGTACGGTAGCCACATGAACTGTGATTCTGAAGATGTTCTTCTTAGTTTACCCCATGACCTACAAAATAAATAGGGACACCTAAGCTGTACACAGGCAGATTTATTCATTATTTTTCAATTATACTTTTACATTTTGGATTTTTTTTTAAGTATTATTTTTAACAAGTACTTGTACAACCTTCAGCCATTGTCTTTAATTTTCCCATATTCTTTACCAACTCTTTTCTTTCATTCCAGGAGAGTGTCACATTAAAATTCTCTCAGAAAAGTAACACATCCTCCTAGTGTTCTTCATTTTGGAAGGTTTTATGCATTCCATCTGTAAAAATGGTCACTGTTTGTAAAGTGGCAAGTTAATAAAATGGCCACTATTATGTGTGTGTGTTTCATTTGGCTATTTAAAAATACAAAATTCAGCATGCTGCTTTTTCTTGTGCAAACTTTGGTTCCTATATCATATGGGGTTCCTTTCCCAGAACATAGCTTGTCTCTGATGGGCAGCATTGGTGTTCTCAGTTCATGCCTCCTGCCTCCAGTTTATAAGAGTGATCTGCATTCCAGAGCAATGTATGTGCAACAGGTGTGCAAGTAAGTTGATCTGAATCTGAGCACAATCTAAATTTACCCTGGCTGAAATTCCACACACTTTTACTTACCACAGACAGCTCACTGCAACCTGTTTGTACCTATAAAAATAACATGTTGTAGAGATGGCTGAAGCGATTTGAAGTTTCATTGTTTGACTGAAGTCTCTTGCTCACTGTCACAGTTGACATTCTAACAGCTTTTAACATGGAAGGTCAAGCACAGTGATTTCCTCTATAGCTGTCTGCTGTGTTTCAGTTCTCCTGAACTGGAAAGATGGGAACCTGACTGGGGGATTCATGTGAAGATGTAAACTGAGATAAACTGGATTTGAACCTTCATGTATTTGGAAGTTCTTAGTGGTCTGGCAGTGCGTTCAGTCACAGAGGCATAAAGCCTGGAAACCCCTCTCTCAGCAGGCATGGGAGGGCTCTCACAGCCTGGCTGCAGCCCCCTGTGCCAACCAGCGATGCAGCAGCAGCAGCAAGGGGGCTGCTGTGTAGGGAATGGAGAGCTTGCTGAGGGCTGGCAAAGCTGGGCTTGTTCCAGTGGACTTTGTCAAGACGTGCTCCTGGGGTACTCCAGCCAGGCACAGGAAAGAGTGGAGTCAAGGCCTGATGGACATTTTTTACAAAGGTCTTTCTCTGTTTGGAGTAGAGGAAGCTTTTAATTTTCACTGTTTGATCTCAATGTGAGCAAAAAGTGAATGCTCTGCTGTCCTGCCTGCAGAACCAAAGCATGCACTATGGAATATAGCTGTACAAGGGGATACAAAAATTTGCATCATGTTGATCTAATAATCGTGACATTAGTAGCTTCATAAATATTGTATGTAGTCTAAACAAGTTTTTTCCATTAGTAATCTGAGGGAATTAAAAGTCCTGTTTTAATTTGACATTTCTTTTCTTGTATTTTCTGTACTGTAACAGTCCTACAATATGTCTTTTGCATAAAATGCATAAGGTTTTGGGGATATAAATGGAGTTTTACTCATACTTTGTCCAAATACCTCTTGTAATTTGTATCAAAATTCTTGTACAATTTTTATATTAAAGATTTATCACTCACTGATCTTTTTGTCTGTCTTTTATTTTTTTTTTCATTTTTTACTGATTCAAGCAATGCAGATTTCCATGGAAAGACAGATGGTCACAGAAGGATGCTCACCTGCAAAGTTTGCACATGGCCTCCTGTAGTTTGAAAGCTGCACACTACATTTGAGAGTTTTGCATACTTCCCAGAAATTGAATAGGTTAAGGCTTTTTGGAAAGGAGATAATTGTTTTACCCCCTAGCTTGTACATATTTCCTTAGAAATGTCATACTTAGTGTGTCATCCAGAAACCTACAGCCTCATTAATTTAGTCATCTGACTGTCTGCAAAAAACCCCTTAAGATGGACATTGCTCACACTTAAATATGTCTGATGAAGTGAAAGGTGTTGACAAGCTCTGATTTGGTGTCCTAGCTCAGTCCTGGTTTTTGCTTTTGAAAGCAGAGGTACACAGCTCACAAATCTCACTGTTTGGGTAAGAATTCTCTCATACTTTAAAATGGTGAGAACACTGGCCAAATGTATCACCCCACCAAACTTTATCTGTAAATCTAGGGCAGTAACATAAAAATTTATCACCAAAGGATTCAGCTTTGAGTCCTTGGGAATGGCTTGGGCTCCATGCTGACTAGAAGAGGGTGCATGTGGGGAGATGTTTCAAAAACCCATTTGCATGGCTGAATACTTCCTTTGGCTAAGAAGTCTTTGTTTTCTTCTAAGGGACATCTGTGTCATCTAGGAAAATGTGAGCAAGGTTCTTCTGGGATAAACGCTTTTGGTTTGGCTTCACCTCTTATGGTGCTAGTAAATTTCTACATACTGTACCTCTTATCAATAAAGGCAACAAAGTAGCCTCATAAGAGGATAGTTTTGTCCATTGCTCTGCACTCTTAGAGACAAAAAGGCCATGTTACAAGCATGTTGAAGACAACATGTTGCAATAAGATTCATATTCATTCATTTTACAAGGGAAGACCGAAATAAAACTCAGCTTGTTAAGTGCCACAAAATGCTGAGCACTGGGTGGTGATACCTCAAAGCATACCATGTGCTGAAATTCAAGCAGTCCTGTTAGACACGATGGGAACAGATATCTGCTTGCAAATGAGCCCCTCTTCAAACAGCCTCTAAAGAGCCCAGTCAGTTCTTGGCTAGAGTCAACCACATTTTTTTGGTTGTCTCGCATTTCCTGATCAGCAAAATGGAGGAAACTGGACCCACCAGCTGAATGTGAGGGTGGGGAAAGAGGGTGATGTGAAAGCCAAATAACCAGAATTTGCTAAGCACTGTGAATTGTGAAAAGTTATTGGTGAGTAATACATACTCATATGTATGAGTATACATTTAGGAATTTCCTAAGGTGTTTTCTATTCAGAACCCCATCCCTCCCCAAGAGGCATTTTTCGGCAAAATATCTAGCTCTAAAAACAGGACTTCACCTTCTGATCCTGCTACTTCACAGCTTAAATTTAGTTTATGTGTTGAGTCATCAGCTATGATGATACAAGACGTCTGCCGCAGGTACACTAAATAAAGTCTTGAGAATGTTTATTTAATTTGCCTGGTTTTAATCAGCCTGACATAAACAGCTCAATAACAAGGTGAATGCCTTTAATCTATTACTGACTTGCAGTTGTCAGCTTCATGTCACTAAATTACATGCCACCTTCCCTTCCCTTCCCTTCCCTTCCCTTCCCTTCCCTTCCCTTCCCTTCCCTTCCCTTCCCTTCCCTTCCCTTCCCTTCCCTTCCCTTCCCTTCCCTTCCCTTCCCTTCCCTTCCCTTCCCTTCCCTTCCCTTCCCTTCCCTTCCCTTCCCTTCCCTTCCCTTCCCTTCCCTTCCCTTCCCTTCCCTTCCCTTCCCTTCCCTTCCCTTCCCTTCCCTTCCCTTCCCTTCCCTTCCCTTCCCTTCCCTTCCCTTCCCTTCCCTTCCCTTCCCTTCCCTTCCCTTCCCTTCCCTTCCCTTCCCTTCCCTTCCTAGAACTTCCCAGAACTTCCCTTCCCAGAACTTCCCTTCCCAGAACTTCCCTTCCCAGAACTTCCCTTCCCTTCCCAGAACTTCCCTTCCCTTCCCAGAACTTCCCATCCCAGAACTTCCCTTCCCAGAACTTCCCTTCCCAGAACTTCCCAGAACTTCATTTCCTTGCTCCTTGCTTCTTGCTCCTTCCCCTTCTCCTCTAACACATTCTTTCTCCCCATATTTTTTGTCTTTTTACCCCCTTTCTTTTCTTCCTTACTTTTCCTTTATTTCTCCTTTTTTTTTTTTTTTTCCAAAATACTGCAAGAACATGCAGCTCCTTATTTCAGCAGGCAGGAAAAAGAGGGAAGAAGGGAGAAAAAAAAGTTGAGCAACTTTGGGTGAAAGTCAACCTTTGTTGAGGCATGTGGTTATCCTCCCGTGTTATTAAATGTCATAGATGTGTTATTGTGGTTCTGCATGGAAGCCAAGCATAATTATAATATTTTAATCTGTCATAACACATCTATAATTGTCATGAATTCCCCTAAACCAATTTTTTTCCTAGCATAGGGTTTTCATACTCAGAGAAGAGATATTACCAGGCACCCAGAAAGGCTTCTTTTGGCAAGCTCTGAACTGACTGCTTGGGTAAGAGCCCTTTGAAGTACACTGGGCCACTTGAAACTTGCAGTCTGCTTGTTCACTCCCTGCAAGCCAACAGAATGACAGTAGATTAAGTGCTACTAATTTTAAAAAGCCACTCCTGCACTGATGTTGATATACCAACAATGAGCAAGGGGTGGTAAGAGGAGAGGAGGATAAAAGGTATATTATTTTGTCTGAAGTGATACTGGGGAAAAAAAAAAAACCTCCTTCTATTGATCTTATGTGAGGTACAGTTATTTTTAAGTCACCTGACTCATGCTTATCCAATCCTTACCCATATTCATCAGAGACAGTATAATGAACAGATATTGATTAACTGGGGTAGCTGGAGATATTTCCCAACAGTGCTAGTTCACATTGATAGGTCTCCAATGGGAATACATAGAAGTGCAGCCCTGAACATAACTTACTGTGTTCTAGGTCCTTCAATTGATTTTATTTGAAGAAAAAATATACAGTGGCTCTCCCGTGACCTTTAGCAGAAACCTCTCTGTAAAGAACACGAAATGACAGTCAGACAAAATAAGCATTGCTGCTTACACTCCTGTCTGTTGTGGCAGAGCCAAGGTAGCTAGGTACTGCATGTTTGCTGTGGGTTCCATGGGACCCCAGTATATGGAATAGCCCTGCATTCAGATGGCATCTTCCAGTAATTAGCAAAATAATAAAAATCGTATAGCCTTTTAGTTGCTCGAGTGCTTCAGCTACATTTCCATTCTGTCAGCAATTTTCTGCTGATCATCCCACAACAACCAACACAGAGTTCAGCAAAATATCCTGTGAATGTAATGCCATTGAACTGGTAATGCACCCCAGTGCAGTATTAGTCCCGAATGCTGGCTTCCCAAGAAGTTTGAGCAATCTGAGCATTATGCCACATGGAACTCATTGAATGCCTCTTTTGACATTTCCTGAACTGCTCTGGATTGCTTTCTCAAGGCAAGTTCTTGAGTGCAGGGTGCTACTGATGTAGGGTCTAGATCCCCATTTTCAGCTCCATTCCTAAACACTGTAGCAGTAGCTAGAGAAAATATCACCTACCAGTATGTGTCAAAAGGAATGCTAGTAATAAGAAAAAAAACCTAAAAGAAATTTACAAAGAAGACCAAAACTGGCAAGCCCAAAATGCACATTTTAGAAACCTTAGGAACTTGCCAGAAGTCAAACTGACTTGAGCTTTGCAAAATTAAAGCAAATAGCAAAATGCTCTTTCACTGGATAAATGAAGTGAGACCAAGCAACACCATGAAGATTCTTTCTGATGAGGTGCAAAGGATTTCTTGGTCAAATGTGATTCCAGAATTTATCAGAGAAGTCATTTTCATGAGAGTCTGGACAGCACCAGGACAGCTTCCCCAAACTCAGTTAGAGCACTGCATATAGTTTAGTTGCCCATGGACAAAAAAGAAAAATTCAAAGAAAGTCTGTGTGTGCTTCAAGAGAACAAAAGAGGCACTTTTACAATGGTAACTTAAGAAAACTTGCTTTCCATATCCAAATAAATGAGAGCTGAAAGAGAGGAACAACTGTGCTGTAGAAACATATAACAATGGATCAGGGTGTAAACACTAAAGACCTATGTATGCTAACCAGAACAAATAGTTATGTATAGTGTTATGCTGGAAAGTGGAAACAAGTTTAAGTGCTGGAGCACAGACATTCTGGACCAGCACTCCAATATCAGCAGAAGAGGCCAAAATGAGAACTAGCTAGATGATAGAGAATCAGTTTCTCAGGAGATTTAAAATATGGTTATCTGCAAAAGCAGGGCTTGGACTTCCTTTCGGTCTTATTTTATTTATACCCAGCGGTGTTTAACTAAGTAACCAGACTGTTACAAGGATAAGTTCAAGGCCCTTTGGTATTCCCATCTGTACCACCGTGCACACTAAATGCATGCATCTTGCCAATTCATGTCTAAAAGAAATATCTACATTTCTACTATATCTGATGGTGATTTCTGCTCCTTATCAGCACTTTCTTGGGTCAGTAAAAGTATTCTTGCTATATGAGATCTTTTTCTCCATCTTTCCTAGATGATATTTTATGCAGCTCTCTCTCCTTCCTATCTTTACCTTTTTAATAGTACATTTTAAGATCACTGAAAGGTTTTTTGGTTAGAACATTTGATTCAATTTGTCCCATATGTTTTAATCCTCTGTAAAAGAATTGCGGAATTTTGCTGCACCATAGTTTTGTGAAATTTTAGAATTAAGATATCTAAGGCAAAGGACTTCCACGTAGACTGTACTCCTCTAGAAGTCCTGTCCTCAGTGTTTCACAGGAGCTTCTTGCAGTGGAATATACTTTAGATAGATTATCTCTCATTGGAGATGAATAAAATTAACAACATACCTTTTCCAGTGATTTGGAAAAGATGCTGAGAGGTATCAAATCAGACATTTGATATTACATGTTGTCTGATCTATCTTCCTTGACTTGAGAAAAGACAAAGTTTGTCTTGAAATTTGTATTTAAAAAAAAAAAATCTTTTTCTAGCTGCTCTGTTATTTTGCATTATATAAAACATTACAGTTGCTGTATAAATTTTTCCATCCTGTTCCCATGACCTCTGGAATCTATTCACATAATTTTACACTCACTGAGCTCCATTTTGGCCTGGGTGTGTTCAACACAGCCTGATGAAGAAAGGCTCTAATCAGTTTGACATGCCTGGAGTTGGTAGGAAACTGTACTCAGTATCCTAGCTCTGGTCTTGTAATTCAGATCAAAATAACAATGGTCAAACCCCTAATGTGCTACAGCAGTCAATGTCCACTAATTCCAGTGAGAAATGCTACATGAATTAAATGCGAACTGCAACTGAAGAATTTCATTATGGTATATATGCTTTGCATATTGGTTTACAAGCATTCAGGCCAGGAAGTTTACAGTCTTTCAAGTTTCTCTACAAATCTACTTTGTTCTGAGAACTTGATGTTTCCTTAAGCTGGCCACAGCCCAGAAAAAGCTTCACAATAATTTTTTCCTTTTTTTTTTTCTTCTTAATGTCTAAGACCCCAAAGCAGATATTTCTAAAAGACGGTAAATTGCAAAAATGCAGGTGAACCTTTTGTTACACTATTGCAAGGTCCAAGAGCTAAGTCATAGAGAAAACCAGACAAAGCTGTTAAGTCACAAAGAGGATGTCAGGGATGCCAATTTTATGAACATATTTGAAATTAATAAGCTATAGCAAGAATTTACATGATTAAAAATGCCAGGTCACAAGAAAACAGTGTCAACAAGCACAAGAGAGACTCATGGACTCTGTAAAAGAATTAATTCACTGAGATCAAAGGGTCAACTACAGCTAATAAAACAAAAATAATGCATGACTAAAGAACTTGCAAAATACAATCATATATCATGTTAAGACAAGTTCTCAGGAGGAATTTTTGTACACACTGAACTCCTGTATTCTAGAATGGCTCTTTCTGTGAAACATAAAATGAGAGAACTTCTCATCTTAATTCAAAGTAACACATCAGTGCTGACTTGTGAAATAGCTTTAGTCTAACACTAAGTAATCACAATCCAAATATAATCAGCTTCAGATCTAGAAGAAAGTTGTTGGAGAAGAAAAAAAGATCATTTACAGTTAAGTTTTAAATCAGGAGATCGTTTAGAAGCATTATCCAACAAAAGCATAACATGAACATTTCTAGATATTGCATGGAAACTATTTAAGCTACCATAGCTTTCAAAAGTAGGAGAAACTGAGAACAGGAAGGCCTGGAAAAGAAAACTGCAATTTTATTTCTGACCTAGTCAGATGAGTTACACCATCTGACTGCATGCATCTGGATCTGCCTGGGTGAGTGCATTTCTTCTCCCCGATACTATGAATGGATACACTTATTTCAACCAAATTTAGTAAAAAGCTAGAAACTCCAAGATAGTAGGTGTAGTAGTAAAGGACGGGACAAGAAAGAGAGTCTTTTACCCTTCGGAATCACTACAGGAAGGGGAACAACGTTCCTTTATGCTACTCTCCAATCCAGGAATAACATCTTGGAGAAAATAGACTTTGAGTTAATTCTCACAGAGCTATTTGCCTGATAGAAAATGACTTGGGCAATAGAAATAATTTTTTCTGGGTTGTTTTGCTTTGTTTAGGGTTTGTTTTGGGGGTTTTTGTTTGTTTGTTTGAGGGTTTTTTGTTGGTTGATTGGTTGGCTGTTTTCTTTTGGTCTTTTTTGTTTCTGTGTTAAGGCTCAGGCCTTCTTTTCTGAGGAGTGGTGTGGCGAGGTTGCTTAGTTAGGGCTTGGGCAGCCATCCACAGATCCAGAAAGCCTGGGAAGCTCTGGGCACCATCGTTTCAGCACAGTGGACATCTGGGGCCAGCTACATCAGAGTCATTCAACTGGTTCCCACCTTTCTCAAGAAGGAATTGAAAGCTCCTTAGGCTATCGTGGCTGGCTATTGAAATGTTTTGATCCCTGCTTATCGTCCAAAAGCTGAGGACAGCACTCACACCCAAGACCCACTGCGGTGAGCTGGGGCAAGCAGGGGGCAGAGGAACGAGGGACACCTGCCTTTTCTACCACCACCTCCCTCCAAATCTCACAGCTTTCTGAGCAGCTCTGAGCCACCAAATCCAGCTCAGCTGAGCTCTGGTGGAGTAGCATATTGCCATCCACCAAGCCTGACCCTTTCAAGGTTTCCCAACTGCTAGCTCACCCAGCCCAGCATCCTGTGGCTGACAGGCTTCCATCAGGGAAGACTGGCACTTTCCCAACATTGGCTGGCGTCAATTGCTGCTAATGCTCCCCCAGAGGTTTTGTTGTTATTGGGTTGGTTTCTTTTCTACTCATTATTGAGTCCATTATTGACACTGCTAGCTGTTACTGAATCTATATGGCCACAGTTCTGCATGGAGAGTAGATCCCATGAAGGAGTTTTAACCAACAACCTGAAAACCAACAAAATGCAGGTCCACCTTCCTTAGTCAGCACTACATGGTATTACAGCATCAGGCAGCTTGTTTACTGTTGCATCCCTATGGAAGCCACATAGTCTCAGCAACAATTTCAAGAATCAAGGCCTGTATGTGTTAAGTCATTAAAGCTAAATATATTTTAATCTATAATTGTGCAAGATTTATTTAATTTAGGTGTTTTTAATTTATAGTTCTATTAGAATTGTAATGTATTTTCAGCTTCCTATATGAAGATTTGTCAATTTTTACTGCATCTTTTAACTATGTTCTTCCAGTCCAAGTGCCAGCAGTTTCCCAAAGCAGGTGCTGGAGGAAAAAATTGTTTCCAGCTTTTACCTGAATTACTTGATAAGATAGCTCATACTTTTACTCATGGGCGTATGCTCCATACACAGCATTACTGAGGCTGGCCCATTGAACCCTGAATGCAGCAACTGTTGTATCAACTGTACTGGTCTTCAAAAAGAAGGTTTTATGTTGTTTTTTCCAACCCAGATTTGCTGCAGCAGCTTAGCCCTCTCTCAGTCCTGCTTATGACCCTTATCTCTCTCCTAGCTGCTCTTTGCTGTAGCTCTGTCCCTGCTCCCCTTCTCCCAAGCTCATCCTCCACGGGAACCTGGGCAGGAATGCAGCAGGCTGACATTTCAGCTTTCCTTGCAGTATACCCACCTCTGGTGTCCTTGACCACCTGTGTCTCATCAACCTTCCTGTATGCAGCCCCTTGTGTGTTATCCTCTCTCTGGCTATCAGGGATTGGCTTCCCAAAAAGCATGGTACAGCCCTGCCCTTTCCTTTTGAAGCAGGCAGGGTTCAGGGAGGTCTGGATCCTGGCCCTGATCCCATCCCTACAGGCAGAAGGATGGCAGAGTCCCAGGTTAAACCTCCTGGGAGGTTTGTCAGTGTGCTTAGTGCTAGCAGGACAGAGAGGCTCAAGTTTGGTCTGCCATGATGTGGGAACCTCATTATAAGTCTATCAGAACAAAAAATGCCAGCACAAACAAAACAAGACAAAACATAAAATTAAAATCTGACGGTGACCACCATGGGAGCGATGTGATATTAAATGTTATAATGCAGCCTCTGTGTGAAGGAATGACTCTGAGGGACTTACTGGCTCAGCAGCTTCACTGTGTCTATCCAGGAGTTCAGAAAGTAATGGAGTGAACATCCTTTTCTCATAACTTTTAATAAGACAGCTCATCAGCTGCGTTCACTGCATCCAGAGCAGGAAACTTGACAAGGTGCTTTGTACCAGGAAAGCACATCCAGTAAGCTCAGTGTCAGGTCCCAGTAAAGGCAGCTGTGAAGTATTATACAGATTTACCTTCTGTGTAGTTAAGAGGGCAAGCTGGGAATTCCAGGGGACAGAAAAAGCCACCCCAACTGAATAGCTGTCAAAGTGATAATCCTTTTAAGAGAGTATGTTTGCTGTGTGCTGCTTATTTATACAGAGCCTGTGTGCCTGGTGAAACTTTTCAGTCCTCATGAATTCAAAGAGGTAAAGTTTCCATTAACACAAATGAGAATGATATATACCAAGATCCTGGGGCTCTGAGAGTAGAATATTCCCTTGAATCACTATAAATGTTGGAATCTTTAAAAAAATTGACTGTTCTTTTTTTTTTTTTTACTTTAATAAACCATTTAAATTAATGTCACAGTATTAATATTCCATAGCAGGATTTCCATTTAAAAAAATATAAAAGATCTAACTGACTTTATGTTTAGAATCAAAATTAGGCTAAAAGCCCCTTCATTTTCTTCATGCTGGACCAAAAAGGACAATCACAAAACACACAGATCCTAGGGTAATTTTTCCAGATTTTTTTTTCGTTGGGTCTTATTTTTGTCAATCAACATTACTGGGAACTTAGAGGTGAATTCTGCAACAGAGAAACTACTTCAGTATGGGTGTGCCCTTGACACTGACTCCTGGGGATGAACAACTTATCTTGTCTGTGCCCATTGCTGTAGATCTCCATTTTGACTGAAACCCATAGTTACTATTCTAATATTAAAAATCCAGAACAATGTGCCCCCTGTGATGAAATTAGTAGAGAGTCTCCATGTATGTCTCCATATATGACTCAGAGGGAGGAAATGAGACAAAATTTGGCAGTGTGGCTGCTCACTGCTAGTGAGAGTATTGCATGGACTGGTAACGCTGAGAGTGAAGGTGTACCACTGCCCAGAAGGTAACCAGGTTTGTCACATCCAACCGATGCGTTTAAATACCACAGACTGGTCAGTGAGCATCAAGGCTCTCCTGGCAGTGGCAGAAAAGCTTTAAGCAAATTTTCTGTTCCTGTCCTCGTGTCCAGTCTGTAAAGGCCTCTATGCCATTGGTTCTTTAACTTCCTCTGATTGTGTATCCAATTTAAACAGGCACTTTAAATGTTTCAAGATTTTTAAATTTTTTAAGAGAATTTCCTAGCTATTTCATTCTAACAGAGTGGGATGGGAGTAGTTAACATGTCCATTTGCCCATTCACAAACAAGCTATTTTACTCCAAAATGCAATTACTTTCTTTTACCTGTTAGGAAATAACACTGCTGAAGTATCTCTGATGTAGGCGGGAGGTTGCCTCCAAAAAAATGGCTGAGGCATGGGCCTATTAACCTGACCATGCTGCACTAATGATTTCACTAATGCTTTACCTTCACATGATTGAACAGGGTTTCCCTCAGATGACTGGACAAATGAGAACAGATGATCAGCCGAGTTCATAAAAGTGAAATATCTTATAGCTGCACCCCTGTTGGTCTCGTGTTATGGGTGAATCTGCATGCAGAGGGGTGAGCAGGAAGAGAAAGGGAGTTGATTGTAAAACAGCTCCATAATTACCACATAGATGAAGCTATGCATCAGTGAGGAACTTGTTTTAAAATATGTACATTGCCATAGGCATGACTGCCAAAGTCTGTTTTCACTTACGCTGATAGAAACCTGGAAAAATCCTATTTTCAGTTAAGTGTCTTCAATTTGTACAAGTAAAAGTAAGAGGTGCCTCTGCCCCTTCAGAGAAAAAAAAAAAAAAAAAGAGAGTGAGAAAACCAAATGCAACACAGCCAGACAAAGGGCATGAATCCTTTTGTCCAAGTCCTTAAACTAATTGTATTTCCTAGTGAGATAGCTTCCCTTACACATTGCAAAATACCCTATAAAGATTATTTTCATCTTCTAAGGAAAATGTGGGTGGTGTTTTCAGAGTCCATTCTTTATTCTTCTTTTAATATTCATCTGAATTATTATTTTGCTATTACCCGTGTAAGTAATGGCTGTGCTAATAAAACAAGAAACAATAAATCTTTGTCAAGTGTTCTTGGTGTGGAGTGAATAACCAGTGCTGATGCTGATTCCTTAAGAAAACTCATTTCTTGTAACATAAGCTCTGCTGAAGATGGTCATGTCAACTGATTAGACTTTTTACTTGGCCATATTGATTCTGTTCTACACCAATGCAGCCCATAATGCTGGCTAATGTTATTGACGAGCCATCAGTCCTGCAGAGACGTGTGGGGCATGCAGCTTTCTCCAAACCACAAAAACCTATCCGTGAACAATGATGGAGAGGAAGAGGAAGATGCAAGCAAAGCACTCAAGCTGGCTTCATTCAGCCTTTAATACATTAATGAAAGACATACACTCTGTTGGAAGAGACAGATGTGGCTCTCCAGAAGCCATTTATTTATAAAATAATTATGAATGCATGGTCAAGTCATGGATTTTCATTACAGTGTGCACATCTAACACTCCTTCTTTGTTCACATTGTGCTCTACATGAAATATAAAAGGAGAGGGATAGCAGCAGAAGCCTAAGAGAGATTGCTCTGTCTTTCCCTTTACTACCTTTTTTTAAACATTGAGGACAGGTGATACCTGGCTTTGTCAAAGTAATGCAAAGCTGTTTCTGGAAGGCACACTTCCATTGCAACCAGAGAGGCGGCCTCCGCAGAACTGCAGCAGAAGGCAGCATCCCAGCTCCCTAAATGCTGGAACTTGTTTTAACAATGCAAGATCATTGATACCAGCTGCTGCATGGAGAGGAGTGAGTTTGATCTTGAGGACTGCTGAGCACAAGGCCTAACCACTTAAATCTCCATTTCATTTCCTTTTTGTTTCCTTTTCTATTCTTCCTTTCATGCTCTGTCTTTTTGAAAGCCCAGGGTAGGGGCTTTGAAAGTTAGTCTGCCTTTTTCTGTCTCAAAATGAGAAAAGCAGAATAGAGTTATGACCTAGTCATTCAATGAGTTCTGTTCCTTGAAGAGGAGGAAGACTGTGAAACTGGTAAAGAAGGCAATTATTGTACCATACCATTCAATTTCTGGCATAATAGTTCCATTGTAAGCTGTACTATAGTAATAGGGAGATAGGTAAACATTAAGAACTTAGAGCTAAGAGTTTGCTCTGTGTACCTTTCCAGGGAGAAGCCATAGGATCAGGCCATAGAAAGCATACAAGAAGAGGCTCTTCTGCTCAAAATTTTGCTGTAAATTCAAGTCATCTTTATAGTCTTCCATTTGCTTTTCAATGTATCTGTACTGCACCAACTGTTTAAAAAACCCATTTCCTTCTTTAGGCTGTTTGGATTTTAAAGTACAAATATTACTGAGTTTACATCATGTCTATGGAAAACCATGCCACTTAGCATGCTCCTGTAAGTTTGTGAAACAACGTGTCAAATACACTGATAGCCCTTCCAGTGTTCATCAATTATTAGCACCACTGATTCCAGGACAGGGAGCTGTATGTTAGCAAGACAGGAAAAGTGCTATGTAAAGAGTATAGATACCAATATTATTGCTGGCAATCTACCTAGCAAGTGACAGAACAGTTCAGGCAAAGTGTGATGACCTGCTGCACATGTCACACATGTCAAAGGTAATGCATGCAACAGAAAATTAACAATAGGAACAAACAAAGCAGAGGAGCTGAAGTAACCAACTCCTCTTAAAAAAAAAAAAAAAAAAAAGCTGGCAATTATTCTTGAGTGAAAAGACAAAAACTACATTGGCTGTGGGGTTACATCAGAAACATGATAGTCCACTCTTAATGAAAGTTTTGCTTACAATTTAAATGAGAGACAAGGCTGGGAAAGTGGGTCAGTAATGCTAAAACACTTGAAGAATTTTTTTAAATTTTTTTTGCAAAGTTCAAAACATGGATGAATTTTGCAGAGCGCAGCTGCAGTGATCTATATATATTATTACAAACAAGATAATAGTGTTCATAAGCAGAGATGAAAGTGAACAGGAGCTGGCAAAATAAATGTTAGCTGAAACTGAATCCCACTAACCTCCTGTGGAACATTTGTGATATTAACCCCCTGCACACCCACAGCAGAACAGTCACAGGGGGAGGCTGAGCACAAAGCTTGGCGATGTTTAATTTTAATTTAACACAGCTTATCCAAGAGAGACCACACTGCTCTGTGGCATGGCTATAAGGCTGTTGAAGAGAATATGAGTGCATGTGTGTGGGTACATGCATGCACAGTTGCAGTCAAAACTAGGTGTCAAAACAAAATGATCTGGTTTTAGGCTTATGATAAAACAAATGGTTACACTTTGGGTCAGTGTAAATCCACAGAAAATTTATTTCATAGTACAGGGTATGTTCTGTACTCAGAGATCAGAATTTGTGTATTTCTCATGCTTTTCTTTTTATCTATTACCAAGGTCTTCCTTTTGAACATTATAGTTCCCAGGACATTAAAAATTGGTTTTAAGCAATTTTTAAAATAATAATAATAATAAAAACCTATAATGACAAAAAAAAAAAAAAAAAGCCAAAGAAAATCTTAAAACCAAATCAAACACCAAAACCCAAAAAGGAATTTTAAAAAAATCCCAGCCCTCAATCAATTATTACTATATTCAGCCTTTTATATTGTTTCCATTTGACTAGTTGAGAGTTGTAGCTCCATGTACATTAGCAGATGGAATTGACCTCAGTGTGCTGTCCTCTTCTAGGATGCTCACAGTAGCCTGAATCAACACATTCAATCATGATCTTCAGTTTACAGCTAACATGAGTGAAATCTTGACCCTACTGAAGCCATTGGAAATGCACTGGCACCAGAAATTCACTGCACAACTGTCAAATATTCTGACTGAAGCATATTCCCTATTAATTTAACCAATCCTAGGCATCACTGAAGCCTAATTTCTTGTGAATCTCTGAGGTAATTAAATTACTCTCTTTTGACTCTCATGAGTATTTCCTCTGGAAGCTCAGGAGATTAAAATGTAGCCTATTCTTATGCAAACGGAAGTAGATTCAGCACACAGATTTTTTAATTTCTTCGGCTGCCCTTTACACTTCCCCTTTGTGACAAACTGGTGATTTCTGACATGAGAGAGCTTAGAAATAAAGTGTAAGTAGACACCATTTGCTGAAAATTGTCTTACATGCAGAGTTTGAATTAGTTTTCTTTTTTCAAGCATAGATTTCTTCTTTCAGAAAGAAGGAAAAATTGCAGCCTATTTCATAACTGGCTATCAGCACCATATATAGTGTAAGGTCTACAGTTCCTTCAGCTGCAGATGTGAAAATCCAGTTTACTAATTTGATCCTTGCAGGTGGAGTTGTAAACATGGGTTCTCATCTGTGTAATTACTCTGAAGTCTGTGGTATTTCTCACATCCTTCACTATCATACCTGTACTTCAAAAGAAGAGTACATTTCTATCTCTGTGCTACAATGAGAACTGAAACTCTTCATGTATACTAAATAGTCTATTCCTGACTATTCCTATAACTTTACCCTCTGTATATAAAATTAATAACCTGTCAAGCATTTTTCTTTTAATTCTTGCTCTAATTTCTCTTATAGGTTCCCCTGGGACTGAAGAGACCTCCAACCTTGTTCTGTGATTTGGGGAAACTGATAATCACCAGCATTAGCCCAAGTAAAATTTTTCATTGTGGAAGAAAAGAAGCCATCCTAAGAGTAGTATTTTCTCTGGACTGGTGACTCAGAGACTTCTCATTATTTGTGTAAAACTCATGCAACGCAAATACATTGATAAATATAGTTTACTTTCGTTTGTTGCCCACTTCTGTCTGAGCTCCTCTTAGGCCTTTATGTACCCAGTGAATAATCCTCAGCACAGTATATTGCAGCTCAGGAATTCCCCAGAAGTCTTATGCCAGCATGTTGTATAGTATTACCTGGGTTACTATTCAGGCACCTTTCACCTTCTGCCCTGTAGTCATAAGTCTGAAACAGTGGAGTCCTGTGCTGATGCTACTCAGAACATCTTTAGCGAACTTTTTGTTGGAGGCAGGGGGGGAATAGCACAAAAGAAGTCACAAGCTGAAAACAATAATCAGATATTCTCATTATATTGTAAGGGTGTAGAGAGTTCGATTTCTAGTATGTGGCAATACAGGAAGAACTCCTGGGCACTCCCTACAGAACCTAAATCAAGGGTATTTTAATTTGTAGTCCCTGTTTCCTTTCCCACAATGAGACACAGGACAATAACAGGGAACATATTTCTCTTGCAAGTTAACTCAACATGCAATATGCAGAAGATTAGTCAAGCTTACTCAGTGCTAGCAATCCACAGTTTATTGATCTTACCCTATCACTGCTTACATTTTTTATTCTTTAATTTTCTTTCCTTATTTGCTCATTAGTGCACGGGATAGAGGGATGGGGGTGGGAGTGTTAGAAGATCTAATCATTTTTAAGTTGCATTGGAAAAAGAAAAATCAAACAGAGGAATTGTCAAATAGCAATCCCTGAGTAAGCACTAACTGTCCAAACTTGTTCTAGGTTATTTGTCCCAGCCCACACAGCACAGCAGCATCTGGCCAGCCTTGCAGCACTCTACAGAGGTTATATTTCTAACCTATGTTGTTCTTGCTGTGAAGGGATCATTCCTGCTTCTTAGACAGGCATAACCAAGTTACTAAAGAGGTACTTGAGAAACAATCCCCACTGAGTGATTTAAGAAATGGATCTTTCTTTGCTGTTTCCAAGACAAATGTCATTACATCTTTTTTCAACTTACAGTATCTGTTAGCAGTACACAGCAACAGCTTCTGAGGAATTACAGATGTGTAATTGTTCTGATTAGTGGTTAACAGTAAAAAGCAGTTGCTTTCCCCTTACACTATTAAAAGCAGCTAACAAGGGTGAGAACTGTGAGAATTAAGACTTGTGGGGGAGAGGGAAAGCAACAATATCTTTTTCACAGATCTGTTTCATTCCTCTTTTTTACCATTTCTCAAAACTCCTCACCTTCTTGTTATTGTTTACTCTATTTTTTCAGGGTTTGCAAAGCTTGGCAGAGGATAGTGCTGAGAAATCTACACAGAGTAAACATCTGATTTTCAACATAATAAGTAAATGAACACAAATTTAACTTCATGCCATTCAATATTAACTATTTTCTAATGCTGAAATAATGGCCTCCAGCCATCTCTGAAGTGTGCAGAGAATAGTTAGTCAGCAGCTAAGCACAGCTTTCTTTAACCACTATGCTATCAAAGGGAAAGTGGGCAAAGATTGGGAATTTTAATGAACAAATGGCATTCCTAAAGTTTGCAGTTCAAAGCTAAGTAAATAATGAATAGCTTAAATGCAAATTACCCCTAATTAACTTTGCTAAGTCTGTTTTTAATAAGGATAGATATGAAAGAATCACTAAGACTATAATATATTACATGCACCACAAACATTGAAGCAGTGATTTTTTTTGGAGGGTGGTAAGTGGATGGGATGAGAGTTTTTCAGCATCTTGGATAGCAGTGTATAGGTTGTTGGAGAAACAAACACTAGTGCCTACTGTGTTCAGGAAACAGATGTGCCCATGATAGTTGCACATGCAACATCTTACTTAGATGCCACCCAAAAAAAGGGGGGAGGCTGGGGGGAATGGGGAGGGAGTGAGAGAGAGGAAAGAGGGTGCTGAACTCAGAAAGAGGAGCTACACTTCACTTGGAAAACACAGCGGAGCCCACACAGGAGGCATAATTAGGAGAAAGCTCAGTAGATCCCAGCACAATATATAGGCCTGCCTTTTGTACCTCCATCAACTAAGTGAATGTTGGGTGTGCAAGGAATGCGAGATAAGGCCCTGAAGGCACAACTCATTACAAACAAAACAATTTAAGGAAGAACACCCACAGAGCGGGAGTAGTCCAGCACCTGGCATGCCTCACAGAAAGGTGGGTTTTCAGAAGTTTTCTGAAGCAGGGGAAGGGTGTATATCCAAACACATTAAAAGGACTGCATGAAAGAGAATAGCTTGAATCTAAGTAGATTATATCTATGCTAGAAATAAAATTAATGTTGTATCTCTACAGACTTTATTTACTGAGAAATGGGCAGTAAGCCCCTGCATTTTTAGGGACTGGTGCACACATTAGGCTCCAGATATTCTTGCTGATTTTAATGAAAACATAAATACACTGGCATAGGAAAATAGTCCAGACAAGAAGTACTTTGGAGTAGCTATTCAAGCATTTGTCTGCACTCTGGAGCCCCAAGAGCACAGATGGTTCTGAGTGTTACACAAGTCTGATCTCTCTGTTCTTTATTCAGGAATTACCACTTGAACTCTGAGCACACGGCAAGTATGTTTGTAGAGAATTGTGATTATGTACAGCTCTGCATGAGTGCTAGCTATGAAACTGACGATTACTATTGTATTTATGGTGTGCACTAACAACAGATATAATCCATTAAAATATATGTTTCACAATGAAATTGTGAATCAAAAATAGATACACAATATGGTTGTATAAATCTTGCAGAAAAAAAAAATCTGTTTATGAAATTTACTGACTTTTGAGTGCTTGGTTTCAATACCTTTGCCTTGCAATAATAATAATAGTGATTATGATATTCCTTTAGGAACCTTGTTACAGTTTCTTGGTTTAAAACAGAGCAAAATATTTCACATCTAGATGGTATTTTCTATGCAACAAGTAATCCAGGAGCTCTATCTTGAATTACAACACCAAATTCTGGGTTCAGACCTGCCTGTTGAACACGACTCATGTTGTTCTTACATACTTGAATTCTTTTCAAACCCACTTCTCCAAAGGGACACAAGCATGTAATTCCCTTTATTGTAACTTCTGTAAAATATCCCTACATTTTGACAATATCCTTCTTTTTTCAGATTAATATCACATTGCAGATAGAGTGCTTGGTTTTCCACATTCTATTTTTTGGGCTCCAGATATTATTCCATCTTTTTCTTTTCTTTAGTAAGACAGAATTTTCTTTTTCCTTTTTTTATTTTTTTTTGCATTTATCTGCTGTATGCTATAGGTCCGCAATCTGTAGTCATTTGTTTTGTTCTCCAAAATGCAAACAAGACCCCCAAACAAAAACCAAGCCAGTCAGGTTTGATGGCTGTGTGGAAATATTCTCAGATCTGAGTGGTCAAGCCAAAAGCCTGGACTCCACATTTTCTCTTTAGTCTGTAATACAGGACAAAAAGAGCCAATGAAAGTTCTTTGGACTGGGAAAGATACTACCTCATGTTTGCTCTACAACGACCCCTCCAAGTGATCAAGAAGGGTCCCACGCTTAGTTACGCTCAGCCAGCACAGAACATTTTCATGTATTGGAGAACACATCCAAAGGAACCTAAAATGTAAGCACTGACATATTGGAGGATCCCTTCTCATCTTTAAGGACAAAAGTCAAACTAAAGGCCCCAGAGAGTCCAGAAGACCAGTTAAAAACAAAAAAAGAAGGAAAGAAGGAAAGAAGGAAAGAAAGAAAGAAAGAAAGAAAGAAAGAAAGAAAGAAAGAAAGAAAGAAAGAAAGAAAGAAAGAAAGAAAGAAAGAAAGAAAGAAAGAAAGAAAGAAAGAAAGAAAGAAAGAAAGAAAGAAAGAAAGAAAGAACAGAGAAAGAAAGAAAGAAAGAAAGAAAGAAAGAAAGAGAAAGAAAGAAAGAAAGAAAGAAAGAAAGAAAGAAAGAAAGAAAGAAAGAAAGAAAGAAAGAAAGAAAGAAAGAAAGAAAGAAAGAAAGAAAGAAAAGAAAGAAAGAAAGAAAGAAAGAAAGAAAGAAAGAAAGAAAGAAACCAAACAAAAACTAAATAAAAGCAATGGCTTTGAAAAAGGACTTCAGAGAGATTTGCTCAGAGAGAGGAGAACATCTGGCTTAGGGTGAAAAGAGAAGTGGTGTCATCTGGGCAAAAACTAAAACCATTCTCCTCAAATGTGTCCTTAAAAAAGGAGGGAGAAAAAAATTTTAAAAAAACCTAATCATGAAGGAAGAGAAAGCAAGTTCAGGGAAAGCCAAAATCTTGTAATCTTTTAGGAGGGCTTATTAGAGTGAAAATTAAGTGTCATGCAGAGCTTTGCTTCAGTCCTGATGTCTTTTATTCAAAGATCCAGCACCCTGTAAACCTACTTTAACAACTCCCTTCAGATGAAATATAAAAATTAAAGACATTTACAACACAGCTTAGTAGCAGATGTAGTCTTACTGTGGGGGTTTAGATCAAATGGTGATGTAACCCCACCAAAAGGGGTTATAACTCTAATGAAAATCTCTCACCAGAAAAAAAACTTGGATATCTGACAAAATATGGGCTTCTATTTTTGCCTTGAATCCCATTTCCCATTGTCAAATGGGCTTGACTTTTTATTTACCTCTGGAAGATGGAAAAAAATTTGCAATTTTGTTCCTGGATAGATTCCCTGTTTCATAATCTTTATCCTCGGTGTTAGGGTGTAGCATAAACAGCAGGTCCTCTGCTGGGTCAAATGGAGGTAGGCAGGAGTTTACAGGAAACTTGTAACAGAGACAAACTTTAGGCAGGTTTGCCTTAGACTGTGTTCAGGCAAGATTACCCTAAGTGGTCAGAAAATTTAGCAAATTAAAACAGTCCCTGTGGTTTTTTCTCATTTTCCTCATAGTGAAGTCTCTTCAGTAAAAGCTGTAGGAAAAAAGCAAAACAAAATTAAGGACAGAAAGTAAAAGGAGATCTTGGTACTCTCTACAACTACCTGAAAGGAGGCTCTAGCAAGGTAGGATTGATCTCTTCTCACAAGTAACAAGGTAGGTTCCTTGTGTACCCCTCACTTGCAGGAGATGAGGAAAAAGTCTCAGCTTGAAGGGGACTTTTAGATTAGATATTAGGAAAAAATTCTTTACAAAAATGGTTCCCAAGCAGTGGCAGAGGTTGCCCAGCAAAGTGGTTGAATCACCATCCCTGAAGGTATTTAGAAGACCCAGACATGCAACTTAGGGATATGGTTTAGTGGTGGACAAGCAGTGTTAGGTCAATGGCTGGACTCAATTATTTTAGAAGCCTTTCCAGCCTCAACATTCCTATGATTCTACTATCATTCTGTATTAGTCTCTGTTAAGTCAGGTAATTTGAAGTTCTGCTCTCTGACATGGTCCTTTGATGTAATGGCCCATGACACTCTTCTTTTCAAACTAATGTGCTTAGTGCTGTCTGTATACAGTGTCTGGTACCCCAAGTTTGCATATGTCTAATTTTCCTTTTTGGTCTCCCATTCTTGGTTGAGCTAAGGCATAGGTGTTAGATACAAATTATTTTTCATGGCAATATGGTAACTCATATGGGACAGAGAGGACTTTAGAAACCTGGGCAATCACTCTGTTCTGATTGTTGACTTGTGATGGTGAAACTGGGCTTTCTGCTTATGACATTCCATCCTATGGCATGGTTAAAATTCTGGCTGACTGGTATCTGCATATGCAGCAAAACACACTGGTAGGCTTTCTGCTGAATGGATTTGTTTTTACATTATATGTCCTCCCACAAAGGTTAAAAGGAAGAGGAGTGGACATGGTATTGGGGAGACATGCCACACAAGTATCCCTGTACAAAATCCTAGTGTGGTCTAGATTTATTCTCTTGCAAAATGTAGAGCCTGTGAAAAAATTATTTTCTCAAAAATTATTTCACAAATAGCTCCCCAAAATGAAGTAAAAGATGATGACAAAAAACACTATCTGGGAGAATAGTGCTGAAAATTCTAGGTCTGGTGTGATTTCTCTCTTTGTGTAATACAAAAACTTGTTTCTTTTTTATACGTAATTAACACATCCTTACATATACCAGTTATAAAATATTAAGTGATCTTATTTCTCCTACTGTTTATTTCTATTTTGCTGTGGAAAGTGCACATGTGGACACCCACATTAGAATTTTATGTGTATGTGTGTGTATGTATATGTGCGCTCACTTATCAAGGGACGTAAGTTATGAAAATGAGATATTTGGGTTTGCTTGGTTGGTAGCTCTCCCAGGGCTGAGCTAGAATCCACCAGCACAACACAGCACAAAAGCTCTGCTGCAAGAATGAGATGGGAGGCTGACTCGTGCACCCAGGCTTTCTGTGTGGAACTGTGCTTTCTGCAGCTGGCAGGAGGAGGAAAGAAAAGTACCTCTGCCATATTTGTAGTTCTCACACCCCAGCAGCTGGTTAGGAGCCAATTCAGCCCACAACACAATTAAGGGGAACCTTGGGGCTGTTTTAACAAACAATAGCCTCAAGGATTATGCCACAGTTCACACCCCTTTCCTCCCTGCCTCCTGGACATATCCCTGAGATGTCTCCTATGCCAAGAGCTGGGAAAATTCTCCAGAGAAATTCTCAGCTTGCTTGTTGAGCTAGTTTTATGGAACCTTTGCTATCCTGATACCATTGTTGATTATTTTCCTATTGAAAATATACTATTTTGCCATTCAAATTGCTCAGCAAGTTTAAAGAAGATGACAGATGTGTTTGTATAGGAGTGATATGAGCAGAAGAGTGAAAATGTGTTTAGTTCAGGAATGACTACCATCTGTGCAACTGGGACAATGGCTATTTGTCTACCAGAGACAAATATAATTTGGCCTATTGTTGTGCGATTTTTGTACCTGAAAGGGATATGTTTAAAACTAACAGGACTCCAAGTCCTTTTAAGTATTCATATCCTTACTCTCCCTCCACAACAAGGTAAGGATAGTTGTGGGGAAAGACACCCAGCACAAAATCCTGCAGTTCTTGTGGATGGAGTCATCCATTTAGCCCCCCCTTACCTGAGAGATATTTCACACTGTTCTGACTTCCATCTGATCAAATTCCTCCTCCTATGACCTGATCAAGCCTGTGTCCCAAGAAATTCTAATCCACTCACTCAAAGAGTGAAAGCACAGAATTTCTAATAAGCCCCACCAATGATAAATCTCAGTCCAGGTGTGAAGGTTTATGTTATCATGCATGGTACCAGAGAAACTAAAAAAGCAATCTAGGAAAATAAGACTTTTTCTTAGTCTTTAATTTAGGATCATGCTTGAACATGTTGTTTTAGGTTGATTTAGATTGCATCTTCTCACCTGTTCTAGACCAGCATTTAACACAACCAGTCTTTATCAGCAACAACAGAGCAATGAGTCTTAGCCAAACCCAGAAAATAAGCAGCTTTGGTAAACATATGCCGAAAAATAACAGTGATCATAAAGCATCTTGTTCCAAAGATGAAAATTCTCCCTTACCTTAGAGGAAAAAGTGTGAGAGGAAGAATTTCCATGAGTCTAAGTGTTCTTTGTTCCCAAAACATGAGAGAGGAAAGATTTACCTGCTGATCTTCATTGATCTTGACTAATACCTCATGGACTTGCTCTCACTTAATGGCAGAAAAATACATGCTGAAGACCAAAATAAGGGTGGAAGAGCAGAATTTATTTGCAGGGTCTACCTCTGGCTCCTATTAAAATACCATGATGTATGTCCTCAGTTTCCACATCCTTATAGGGATGATAGCCTCCACAGCTCACAGAGCTTAGCCTCTAATGTCTATGAATATTGTCATAGTCTCAAGTGAAAGACTCTGAAGCACAAAAGAAAATGGATTTCTGTTCCAGGTTTCAAAAATAAGAAGCTCTGTGGGCAGCTTCTGCACATCATAGTGGGGACTCTGCATAGTTCCTCTGCTACGTGGTGGGAAGGGACATAGCTAGAATGAGTTCACAGTTATTTAAATGCTCTACTTTATCTCCCAGCTTGCTCATATGAGCAGCCTGGCTGCTTTCTGTGGGCAAATGTACTCAAAAATCAAGGACGAATGAGGAAGGGGTTTTAATGTGTTTGTGTATTACACCATGACAGGCACAACATTCGTCTCCCCCAGTCCAAACTTCACCAGATTTAAGATTATGCACCAGTGGCAAGTGCTGTGTTTTCATTCTTCTTGTATTTGGACAAATGTGCTTTGTTGATGAAGCATACCTCACTCACCCCATCTGTTTCAATAAGCTGTGCTGTGCAGGGGTCTCTGGGGGCCATCACAGGAGCGTGCTTTACTCAGTATCCCAAGAAGCAGCAGCTGCAGCTCCTCTGTGCAGCATGGCAGGATTTGTAATTGTAAAAATGGCAGCATTCAACTAACCACAGCGCTGAGAAGAGAGAATGCATATCACCTTTCAAGCCCTATAAATGCAAAGACTCTGGGAGTCTGCACAGATCAAGCCTTTGACAAATTAATTTGGTTACCTGCCTGCTGGTGGGATCAGCTTTTCAGCCCCTGGGAGAAGTTTTTAAAAAGTAGCCAAAACAATTAGCTGTATATCTAGTCATTTCTGGCCCCAAGGCAACTTGCCTTTTCTCCCATTTCTTACCCAGATTTTAATTGTTACCCAAAAAAAAAAAAAAAAAAAAAAAAAAAAAAAAAAAAAAAAAAAAAAAAAAAAAATTAGAAATAAAAAATAAAAGCAGAGGCATATAAATAAAATGGCATTAATGGCATTAACTGGAGAAATCTGGGCCTTGAAGCCCACCCCTGAACACTTACAGTCTGTGAAGGAGTAGACAGACAGAATGTTCCCTGCAATGTAGGCTATTTTGTCCTCAGTGTTCCTTGCTACATGGTTTGGATATTTTGAGTAAAGTTAAGAAAGAAAGAAGGAAAGAAAGAAGGAAAGAAAGAAGGAAAGGAAGAAGGAAAGGAAGAAGGAAAGAAGGAAATAGAAAGAAAGAAAGAAAGAAAGAAAGAAAGAAAGAAAGAAAGAAAGAAAGAAAGAAAGAAAGAAAGAAAGAAAGAACAAAAAATTGGAGAAAATTTCAAGACAAGAACTGTTGCTTTAGTTTTAAAGATCTATCTTTTAATTTTAAAGGAGATCTTCACAGCACCTAAAGCTGAAATAGGAAATGAATATCCTTTTGGACAGGAAAGGATACACCAAGGTCAGACTAGGTACCTGATGGCATGAAAATTGAATAGTGGGTTTTGTTTTGCCTATACAGACACACATGTCTGTAATATGCAGACACTCTAACTAAAGCAACATTTGCAGGGTTTTTCTTCTAAATTCTCTAGAACATCTGGGTCATTTCAAAATTCCAGGGACCTGAGACTGGATTGTTTTGCTTTCTCATCACTAAGAAATTAAGTCTGATTAAGTTACCAAGGGTTATGTTGAACAAGGGGTGTCAATGTATTTTGTGTCAACTGCAAGAACTTAAGAGATGCTCTTACCAAGTATTTCAGCAGTGCTTGTCACTGCAGATCTGTAATCTTCAAAGCAGTAGCCAAAGTTTGAACTCTATGTAAGAGCTGACACTGTCACTCTAAACTATTTAATTTTCCAGACTTATTTCTCCTCATTTTGTTCATTAAAACAGAAAGGGGCAGTTAATACATTTACTCTCCAAGCAGAGAATACATATTTTACTGACTGGGCATTAAGGTGAAGCAAATGGATGTCACTGCATATCTTAAAATGGAAAAGATAGATTTCATTGCACCATAAAATCTTAAAATTTTCTGAGTTACAAGGGACCCACAAGGACCATCAACCCCTGGCCCTTCACAGGACAACAATCACACTGTGTGCCTAAGAGCATTGTCCAAAAACTTCTTGGATTCTGTCCAGCTGATGCTAAGATCACTTCCCTGGGGAACTGTTCTGGTGCCCAACCACCCTTTGGGTGAAGAAACTTTTCCTGATATCCAACCTAAACCACCTCTGACTCAGCTTCATGTTGTTCCTTCAGGTCCTGTCACTAGTTACTGAGATCAGCGTCTTCTCTCCCCATTGTGAGGAAGCCATAAACTACATGAGGTTTCCTCTCATTCTTCTCTTCTCCAAGCTGAGCAGACCAAGTGACCTCAGCCACTCCTCAAACATCTTCCCCTCAAGGCCATTCATCGTCTTCATGGCCCTTCTTTGTACGCACTCTAACAGCTTAATATTGTTTTATATGTGGCATCCAAAACTACCCCAGCACTGAAGGTGAGGCTGTCCCAGCTCAGAGCAGAGCAGGACAATCCCCTCCCTTGCCCAGCTGTGATGCTGTGCCTGATGCCCCCCAGGGCAGGGTTGTCCCTCCTGGCTGCCAGGGCACTGCTGACCCATGTTCAACTTGCCAGGACCCCCAGGTCCCTTTCCATGGCGCTGCTTACAGCGTCTCATTCCCAGTCTGTCCATACATTCAGGACTGGCATCCAGGACATGGAGGTTCCAGGACTGGCTCTATGTTAAATTTCATACAATTGGTATCTGCATTTCAGTCACTGCCATGACTAGAGAGAATGAAGGAAAGCAAGGGAAAGAAATATGTAGAGAGGAATGAGAGGAGGGAAAACAGCCCTACTCCCCCAGATCAGATACCAATGTGTTAATGTATTCTCTCTGAACATATGATACCAAATGGAGGTGCATGAATCTCAATCCTGAAAACTCAGTGGATAGAAAAAAAGCTGACTGCTTCAGCCTGCAACAACTTCAGTGCATCTCTAGACACAGCCTGGAGCAACAAAGTATGAAAGAATTTTCATTTATTTATTTATTTATTTTAAGATTAGATATGTATTCTACTATTTAGCACATTATTTTTAGCATTTGGAGACTCTAACTTGTACAGTTAGTAGGCTTTAAAAGGCAGACATATCAGCCACAAGAAGAAAAATTGCATTCACAGAAGAAACTGAATAGACCTCAAAGATATGTGAAAAGGGCACAAAGAATGAGGCGTATGCCCTGGGAACCCTATCAAGTGGAGCACAAAATGGAAGCATGTATGTTGGACGGACTGTAGTTCTTGCTTTTGCCCCACAGGAGAAGTTCTTCCCTGGGGATGAGGGTAGGGAAATGTAATAAGGAGGAAGCAGCCACAAAGTAGGGTTGGAAAGTAGGAGACAGTTGCTTTAGGCTATGAACTGGCTTTCTGGGGGGTCTGAGATGCCACAGAAAATCTTTCAGGTTTGTATGTGTGTATGGGTGGATGCACATCAACCAACCCTGCATCTAAACTTAAAGAGTATCTTCTTTCATGACTGATCCCAGGCCTCCTGAAATGGGACACCCTCTCAATGTGCTATTGCAGTACAAAAAAATAAACAATATCTGCAACTCCGGAGCTGGACACTGCACAGATAAGAGACACGAGTCCAACAAGAGGATTTTTTGGTGGTTTTGGGTCATTTTGTTTGCTTTTTGGAGGTTTTTGTTCGTTGGTTGGTTGGTTTGGGGAGGGGGGGTGTGTTTGCTTTTTGTTTGCTTGTTTTTTGGGGGTGTTTTTTGTTTTGTTGGGTTTTTGTTTGGTTTTGGTTGGTTGGTTGGTTGGTTTGTTATTGGTTTTGGGTTTTTTTTTTTTGTTTTGTTTTGTTTTCTAATTTGGTTTGGTTTGGTTTGGTTTGGTTTGGTTTGGTTTGGTTTGGTTTGGTTTGGTTTGATTTGTTGGGGGTTTTTTGTAGGAGTAGAAGCAAAGGTTCCATATTTGTGGCTGAAAATGTGATCTGCATGTGCAAAACAACTCAACCATCACCTGAAGACTCTTCCACTGATTTTGGAGGTGGCATCCAAGGGGGACAGGACGATGAGACTGACCTATTCAGAAATGTGTTTCTAGTGTGGGCAAAAACCAGCTGAAAAACCATGAAGTGATGCTTGTGAAGCAGAAGCTTCCCTAGGTTTTACCAGGATATGATTCCAGTGAAGACATGGTGATCAGCAGTATGCTATGCAGGACTAAGTTCCCACATGCCTTACCCCATGTGATACTGCTCTTTGCCAACCCCCTTTTCCCCATTTGCACCAGAGCTAAATATTTGCCGACCTCTAACAAAATAAAAGCACACACAAAAATGAGGTAAGTGGAGCTGTTAGTTCAGATGCTGCTATTTGAGAGCTCACATAACTCTGGGGAAATAAGTACTCAGTATGTAATCCCAGCAATGACACTAAAGGTAAATGGATTTGGGGATTTTTGTCATGTACTGTGGTAGCAATAACAGCAGTGACAGGGCATTTGTATCCTCACATCACATCTGGTGAAAATATTTCATCTGGGAAACACAGCTTTTACCACATAATTTGCTCCCATTATTTTAGTGGCTAAGGTTTCACACTGCTGGTGATCCTCACCTGAATGGTGGCTGCAGGGTGTCACTTCCATTCCACTCCAGATTTGGGAAGCTTGGGATATAAATTGAAGTCAATACATCCACTATTGGAGAAACATGTATTATTATTAAAGCTCATTCATCACACACTGAAGTAAATACCTTGCATGGGGGAATTGGAATCATTTTCAGTGAACTAGATCCATCACCTTCTAAATCAGGTACATCAGCTAGTGAATCAAATGCATCACCTTTGAATTACATGGAATCCCAGTTGAATTAGATGCATCACCTATTGAATCAAATACATTACTATTGAATCAAAAACTGTACGTCACCCAGTAAATCATGTAAATGTTACCCATACTGCACGTTGAACAGCTGCATCACCAGTAAGTTTAACAGATGACATGTTAAAGCTTCTATAACATTTAAACAATTACCATAAGAGCCAAATTCAATATGTCAGTTACCAGTCATGAAAGATCAACTTTTCAGAGCCAGTAAAAACACTATAAAGAAGATTTTCTTTTTTTTTCTGATATGTTAAGCCTATGAGTAGGCAAAATCAGAAGGACTAAGAGTGAAAACAAGATGCAATTCAATAATATTGCCATGAGATGCTGACAAAATCAAGGCATAAGGTATGATGGTTGTTCCATAATGTCTTTAACAGCTATACCACATGACTCAGAGAGGGCTAAGCCCATTGCTTAATACAGTGACTACCTTCCATCTTTCACAAGATTCTCAGTCTCACCAACACCATAGAGGTTGAAGCAGAGACTATTAAATTTTTTTTTTTTCTTTAGCATGAGATTTATCCCTGGGATAGGCAAAGTTTCTAAGAGTAGCAAAAAACAAAAATGGACAACACAGCTCTGAGCACAGAGGTATGCTCTGGAATGTAGTTTGAGTCAAGCTCAGATCTCAGAAGATATAATCTTTTATGAGCTATTATGAGCTTACAAATGTTTTGTAAGCTTTAAAAACAGCCTTATTATCAGACATTTTTATTAATTTTTATTGCTTCTTATCTGGAATTGTAAGCAGTTGGAAGAAATCAAAATATTACTCTTTCTGACTCCTGACCCTCTGATAAAAACATGGACAATCCCATTTTAGAGACTGGCAAAATGAAGAAGGCAGCCTTTTAGTGAATCCATAATTTCCATCCTCTTTTATGTTGCACCAATCATACAATGAAAGCACCATATTTAGATGGAGGAGGTTTTGACTTTGTGACTGACTGACACATTTTTGGCAGAAGAACATACTTACCTGCCTTAGTTTTCTGGAGTGCTGGAACTCTAGTTAGCCTCTGCAATAACATGATTAAGATGCAGTCAAAGTTTTGTCTGAAAGGGGGAAGCACAGAGGACATATATGCTCAAGAGCACTGCAGCAGGATTGCTGCAAATGAATGAGAGCTGAGTCTGTGCTCCAATTTTAGAGGAATTTCTTGATGTTTTCCTTTTGCTGAGGAACCCACATAGGAGAAGCACAGAAGACCAGAATGAGGAGGGAGAATAGATAAAGGTCTGGTGCAGGCTGGGTTAGTAAAAAGGTGCGGGGGAAAAAAAAGGAGGGCAGTTCAGTAAGGATATAAATATGCAGAATTGCTAGAATAATAAAATGCTCTGGTAACGGTGACCAAAATAAGCAGCTCCTTTGTTTATGATCTGGGAGAGGATGAAGCAAATGTAAATGAAAGAAGTGTGCTGAGCTGAGGAGAAGCTGACCTGTAAGATTAACTGCATATTTTCTGTAATCGTCATTTTAACACAAGAACATCACTATCAATTCAGACTTACTGACACTGAGGTTATGTAAGCATTCCCTTTTCACTGCAAGCAACACCCAGGATAATGATAGAAGGATTTCTTGACTTAGATGCATTTGTGCACACCGAGAATGTTTTTTGAACATGCGCAACATTTAAGATCCTTCAGACAGTTTAAGCTAAGCATACTGTACCTTGCTTTTTCAAGCATTTTCATATTCTAGAAAAAAAGGAAGTGTAACACTCAATTCACAAAAACCCCCTTTAAAAGTACCCAAAGAGAATGGCTTGTCTTTCCCATCCTTTGTTATCCTTGTGATAATCATAGTATGGAAGTATTAGGAACAAGACATCCAAATTTCAATGCCCAGTCGTCCGTAACAGACAGAAGTTTCATGCTCTACTCCTTAACCTTTTAAATAGACTGGGGTTTTTTGAGTGGCTGGTTGTTCCACATTTTTTCTCCCAGGTTTCCAGGGCTACACAAGGGGAGAACAGGAATCAGCCAGCCAGTCAGTCCAATTACAGCACATGGAGACTACTGCTGTCTTTCATGAAGGGCATGAGTGAGGAATGAAAAAAACCCCATTTGTGTGACAAGAGTTTCAGAGAGAAAAGACAATGAGACTGTATCAGCAGGTGCCTCTGAAGGTGGCCCACACAAGAAGCAGGTGAGCCTCTATCTATTATTTCCACTGTATGAGGGAAAAGCACATCTTTATATTCCTCTTTTGATGTATGTTATGCAAATATCTTTCTTGAATAAAAATTTCTGCTCTTTGTACCCAAGGATCCTGAAAGGCCTTCCCTGGCAAATCAAATTCTATCTGCTAAGTGTGATACAGGCCTCACTATCTGTGCCTCACTATCCCTGCCACTGGGGATACTCTCACTGCAGGGTCAGCAAAATGGACAAAACAGCAGGTGTGCCGATGCCTCAGCTGATGCAGTTCACAGCTTGGTGGCTGCAATCAATACACCAGACATGGACTGGAACACCTGATGTATGGGCACACATCCCTGCAGCTGGAGGGGGTGATTATCTGTAAAACTACTGCAAATAGGTTTATGAGAGAATATCTGTCAGAGCAGTTATCATAGGTCTTGTTGAGCTTCTCATTGTCTTCGCAAGCAGGCCATCAACCTAACTCAAGAAGGGAGACATCTGTTTCAAAGGGTAACTTAGAGCGCTGGAGTCAGTAGATGATGTCTCTGATTTAGATGGCAACTTGGACACTTCAGTATGAAATACTACATGTCCATTGCAATTCCTTGTGCAAAGCATTTCCTTCCATGCAGGAGGTATATGTGTGCCCTGGGGTGGGTGTGAAGGTGAGAGCACATTCAGTTTGAATAGTTAACAGGCACAGCAGCCTTTATGGCTGTTGCTCTGTATAGAGTCTTTGCTGGGGAAAGCAAACTGGCAAGCATGGCACTGAAAGGACATGGAGGATTAGTCCAGGCTTGGGGAAAGAATTTTCTGGTTCAGGTTTCTGTTAGCAGGGCCTGACACCACTTGATGCAGACATCACATTGGAAAGAGCTTCAGAAAGATGTTGACTTCAACCTGACTACTTCATCCATATCATCCAGACAAAGGTAGGCATGCCTTTCAGCTCCAACACCACAAAACTCAGCTGTATCCAAAGATAATGCTCTCAGTGAGCACAGGCTCTTGAACAAAGCTGATCAGTAGGAGCAATTCCCATTTCCAAGATCATATGCATGCTGCATGCTGTTTCTGGGTGGGTCACATGCTGCTGATGATTTGCATGCAGAAGATAGTTAAGTACAGCTTGTAGAGACACGCTCTCCCAACAGCAATATAGTGGGTTTTGATAAACGTTCAGGAAAGGAGAAGCCACAAGATTTTTCCACCAGTGCACATCTCAGCTAGACTTTGAAATGGGAGATCAAGAAAAGAATAGTATAAACATGATTTTTAGGAACTGGCAGGTTCTGACAGATGATAATTTTTCTTGTGACTGTGGGCAACTCATTTTTTCACATAGACTCTTTGTTGTTTCTGTTTCATATATAGTACAGAACGTATTTTACTGGGCCTTCATGGTAGGTTATGGACCAAAGACATTCTAATAATGTCATAATTCAGTGTCATGGAAAAGCCAAAGCTAACAATGGTGGAAATAGTTATGCAAATTAAGCAGAATTTGGCCTCCAGCAAAACATCTGTAAATGATGTGGTAAGATGTGCAAGCTAATCACTTTTTACGAATAAGAACTGTGTACTTAGTTCAGCTAAGGGGAAAATTTGGAGAAATCATTCTTTTAGCTGAGCTTCTCTGAGCTTATCTCAGGAGAGTTAGGTACAGACCATGACCATGCACATGCTGTGGACAGCCTCCATACTAAAGGAGAAAGGCAAACTTCCCATAATTGGCCTACAGAATTTTTCACTCTTTCATCCTCCCTTGTTGCTACACGTCTTTCTTGCTTTTATTGAGTCATTACGTGATTTATAGAACAAATGCAACTGCATTTGCAGCACTGTACTAAGTGATGTAAAAAAAAAAAAAGTAAGTAAATATTTACTTTTCCTGCCTCCTTCTTCTTTATCTGTAGGCGCCCCCAGGAGAAGAGATGTGGAAATCTAAAAGTCCTCCTGATATTATACTGCTTGTTGCTTCTTAAATGGGATCAGCCATCACTTCCTATTAGTACAACCAGCCTTTTCAGTGATGACATTACACAACGGGCAAGACTGTGATTACTTAGAGTCATAAGACTAGTCTTGTGAATATACTCCTGTGTCCTACTGCATTCTGAGGGGAGAGTGCTTTGCTTTGCAAAACTGCTGCAAAGATTTGAAATCTCAAGTGGATGTAGAATGCTACACAGCCACTCAGCTCTTTGCTATCCTCTCAGGTATTGTGCTCCGTATCTTAATCTCTTCCATGTCTATTTTTCATAGACACTATCTAGCTGGCCTTCTCATTTTGCCTTCTCAATAGAGATTGCCACACTGCTGTGAAGACTAATAAGAGTTTTTCAGAGGAAACATATTAGGGCAGTGGGGAGAGGTTGTAAATTTCAGTATCATTCCACTGGCAAGGGAGTGAACTAAAGGTTAGACCATATGTGTTTGGTCTGTGGTACTCCTTCTCAATGCTTTCCACAGTTCACCCTTTCTAAAATCCTAGCAAGGTCTTTGTCACTCAAAAATCCCTACCTGATGTAGTGCTTCCAGATGGGTGTGTCTTTGTGAGGTGTATGAGAGAATATATTGCTCATAAATGACTGGAAAAGTAACAGGACATCCAGCTAGGTAGATAAGGCAGCGATGGACATTAACCACAGAAAAATAAATCAGCAAGCACTGGATCTAGGACTGAGAGAAAAAAGTAACTGCCCTCTCTCAGGGGCTTACTGTGGCATGGGTCACCTCTTTTCTGAAAGGCCACAAGGAGATAGGGTATTTTATCTATGCTTACCCTCTTATATTAACTCCTTGAGAAAGTGGCTGACTTCCATGCAGCTGTTCAGAGGTTAGATACCCATCTACCCTTCCTCTATCGCATATGAAATGTATTTCTTGTAGTCACACTGGAGCTGTGGTAAGAAGAAGACAAGGCACTGCTAGTGAAAGATCACCTTCAAAATTTGGATTGTTCCTACACCAAATGTTGGGAAAACTGCAGACAAGGGGGGAGTTCAGGCTGAAGCCTGAATTATATTTAGCAGCATTCATTTTAAAACTTTGGATCAGAGCAAAGCATTAGCTGGGGCAGAAGTTTCTTAAAATTCTGATGTGCCTGAGCTGTTTTAGTGGATTAATGGTGAGGTATTATCGGTGAAGCAGATGCCCTCAGTTTGACTGGTTTTGTCTGGTCTCCTTTTCTTCCAGCTGGATGGAAATATGGAATGCTACCTAGGCAGAAACAATATGCTTGATGCCTTTTATGGAAAAATGGGTACAGATCTGCAAGTCACAAAAAAGTATTTATCCTCCTGTGGCATTTGAGTGCAGTCTCACATTGTGCTTGCTCTTTGCCCTGAGGAGAATTTTGTTCTTTGCAGAGGTATAGCAGAGGATTTCAGCAAGTCCTTCAACAGTGAAACTGTGTAAGTGACAAGCTCTGGTAAGAAAGGGTCCACTAACTAGGCTCATAGCTGCCACAAAGTAATAACTTTGTCAAGAAAATGGAAGAATTACCCCAGGAAAAGAAACCCAAGTGTCTAAATTCTTATCTCATAATGAAACTTAACTATTACAGTTTTAAATTGCAAGACCAGTGTTCTGATTTTGCTGTGGGCTCCTCCTGCTGTATAGGCCTTATTGAAAAATGAAAAACCAGCCCCCTCCAGAATAGCCCCATTCTAATCTCACTATACAAGCTGGGGAGAGTTCCAAGGACCTCAGTGACCTAATGTGGATGTAAATTCAGAGTGAAATAACAGTCCAGCAGTAGCTAACCTGGCTCTGTGGATGCCTGGGTACACAATCACTATAGCGACCCCAAAAGGAAATATGCTTGAGGAGATCACTTCACAGAATATATGTGAAACCTTTCTTATAAAAGTTTAAATTCAGCATTGTGGTACAGTCGCTTCAGCTAAACCAGTGCATTAGCAGAGAAGAGAGCAGCTCGTAAAAGAGGTAGAGTATTCCCTCCTCCCCCTTGTTCTTGTCCACTCGCATGGTTGTGATAACCCTTCGCCCCTTCAATCCTTTCATGCTAATTTCTTTTTTAAGGGCACCAAGGAAAATAAACAGTTGGTTTTAAGTTAACAACAACAAGAAGAAAGTGGAAAATAAATTCTTGGGATATTGCTTAAAACCCAGAGGTCATAAGCCCCAAGGCAATGGCTTTTGGTGCACCTGGAGTAGGAGAGTACACATCTCAGTAGCAAATTTGTGAGTTCTGTGTGGGGCCAAGATGAGAATGATGGTGGTAGAGGAGGCAGGGAGCCCTCAGTCCAATTGCTGCAGAATTCATCCCATGATCTGAATCTGTCTGCAGAAACTCCAGATTTAAAGGTGGCCACTGTGGCTGTGAATTAGTTCCATTTCCAGGTGAACCTGTAAACCGCACAGAGCATCTCCAGGCTGCTGCTGCCCAGAATATCAGAAAGCCCCTCTGTGCTAGTGTGGGCCTGCAGATGTGTTCCCCAGAGTGTTACTGCCTCAGGTCTTCAAAGTAGGATAATTATATTTTAAAAAATAAACCTTGCCTCTAAGTATAACGTACTAGTTTGAGCTGAGTAACCCACAGATCTAGCTTTACTATTTTCCATTCTGGAGCTAGGTAAGGCTGCAATAACTTGAAGATCCCTCCACTGTCTCCCACCTCGTATTTTTCTGTGTACAAAGAAACAACTCTTATCTGGTTTGTTTCCTGAAAAGCCTTTTTTGACTAGCATGAGTGGAATTGATACACAGAAAATTACTTGGGCTGTAATAACAGAGTAAACATAGATGCTTTTGGATTAAAAAAAGTTTTGTGCTGTGTTGTTAACTATATCATTAAATGGCTCAGACTCTGGAATGAGTACACTCTCTTTGCATGACAATGTAGGTAATCCTAAAGAAATATCCTAGATAATTGTGTAAGAATGGGCACAAGAGTCCTTGAGCTAATATTTCAAAAATGGTTACATATCCCTCATGACTTTGGGGTGGGATCAGGATCTTTGTGCAGCAGGTAATATTGTGCAACAGTTCCTACAGCTTCTCAGGGAAGCAACATTGAAGTATGTATGGAACACCTATGCTGCCAGATGGGGACATCTAGCGCCATTTCAGCCACTGCCTGGCTTGCACCTGCAGGTTTAGATGGTCCCAGGTTCTCCATAGGCCCTGTGTCAGATCTGCCAGCTCCCTGCTGATGTCATGGGTTGCACAGATTCCAGAATGGATTACACAGCACCACAGAAAGTCCTGTGTTAAGCAACTGAAATGTGCCAGGGGTGCTGGGGCTGCTGAGGTGACAAGAAACTGGTGATACCTCCAGCAAAATTAGAAGAAAGTATAAATGACAAATGCGAGAATGAGGAAGGAGCTGGGGCTTCAGGTGTTGGGTTAAGAGTTGGGTGGCCTACATCCAGTACCCTGTCACAAGCTTTTGAATAATAGGAGAGTAATTAAATTATTAAATAATATTTAAATAATCTTTCTTCATCTTCTTTTGCCATGTGTTTAACAACAGGTGATACTTGTCATTTTTTTCCAAGATATTTAGAAGATATTTCGTTTGGGGCTCCAGCTGTTACTGCATGTCTGCAAAGTACAACATGGATTCTTTTACAGTTCTTACAAATAAGAGAGGGAGGACAGAGGGAACAATTCCTTCTTCAAGTTCCATCTCTTTCCTCTTCATCTGACTCTCTGACTCTCTTTCTTTTCTAGTTAGAAAGAAGGCATGCCTGTCCTCCATAACCCTTATTTCTGCAGTTTGCACTAAAAGCTTTAGGATAGGTACTTATATCAAAACCACAGAGTCTCACTTTTTAATTTCTCTCTTGATTATCTGATTTTTTTTTTTTAACTAGAACACCCCTCCCTCCTTCTCTGATATGTTTTTCCCCTTTTAAAAGTGTATCTGTTGCCCTAAGTGCAGCTGAAATGAGTGAACATGTTATGTGGTGCTTCAGGGAATTCCTGAAGGATTGATTCAATTCTTCTGGGATCTGCATTCTGAGAACTGAGAGCACAAGTGCTGCAAAACCTGTTTGTGATTCAAACCCAAACATTAATATATATTAATGCGTGTGTGCATGTGTGTGTGTTAAGGGAAAAAATAAAGGTGGACTCAAAGAAAGAAAATCAGAGGCAGAAAAAAAGACCTGGTTCCTGAGGGTTTTGGGGTATGTTTTTTTTAAGTGAAAGCTAATGGAATCCAATATAACTGCTGAAACCTTGTCATCCTTGCTATCAGTGAGAGCCTTTGAATAAGCTAAATCCTTAATCAGTATAGCCTAAGACCCCAATGACTATGTGTAGAAGTGTTAGTCCAGATAAATCCTTGAAGGTTTCAAAGATTTGAAGAGCACTGGCACTTTTCTGTGTAGTGCCTGCCCTTTGTCCTTTTCTCCATGATGTCATTATTGAAGTTTTACACTCACTATGCATGGTGTAAGTTGACATTGACAGTTTCAACACTTTCACACTGACTCTGGAGGATTGTTAGCTTTGAAGCTATTTGGCCTTGAGCAGTGAATTCTTTTTTTGAGCTCATACTGGCTTATAATATCTGAGAAGGTTTGCATCAGTATAGCCCCAGCTTGAATTATGAGAGAAGGCTGTTTCCAACTTGGAACTGATACCCACATGATAGAAATAGCGAACGTTATACCATTTCAGATGGGCAGCAAAGTCAATGTTCCTGAATCCCCCCGGGACGCAACAATGAGTTTTCATTTTAACATCACAGTTAAAGCAACATCGGCAGCATGGCTTTTCTTGTAATCAGAACTCTGAAATGCAGCTAGGCTTGGAAATGACTGTAAGAATATGCGATCTTCTGCCCTGTGATCTGTTTGTTATTAGGCTTTTTGGAAACATCTGCATGGGGCCAGAGGCATATTTCATATCAGTGTAATTTAATTCAAGTATTTTATGAAAATAAAAATAAAATGCTGTGTGGTGATTTAGACACATGGAATATCAAAGCACACAAGCACTAACAAGCAACACAAAGAAAGTGAGCTGTTCAGACACTTACTCATATGAGTTGTCCCATGGAACTTTATCAACATGACACACATAAAGCTTTAATGGCTGAGTCCAAAGCCTAAGGCATTGGTGACCAGTTGGTGGTAGGTTTTGAGACTCCGCCAGCTGCAAGCAAAGAGACTTCTCTACATGTTAAAGAACCTTTGAGGCACAAGGCCCCAGCACCTTCAAGGATAAAGTTCTCTTGTAATAGGAGAGCTATGGGAGAGAGAATCTTCCAGGAGTTGCGAACTGAGTCTGTATCTGTCCTTAACAAAATTTCTAGGTTTTTCATGCATTTCCTGGTAAGAATAAAATATGATAGTAGGAAATTCAGCTACCTGAAAATTTTTAGCTCAAGAGGTGAAATGCCATCAGCTACCATCCTTGAATACAAATGATATCTAGAGGTTTAAAATACAGTGTTCCTTTTGAAGTTCTCAACAGACTATATCAAGACAAACCCAGCTGAAATACCAAAAGAGCAGGAATGGAATTCCTGAAACAGTACACCTGTTTCTGTCTTTTAACTAAGGATGCAAACAAAGACACTAAATCAGGACAAAAGTTTTTTATGCACCTGTATGCATATTCAGCTTCAATCCTTTAGTCAGATATTGTGAGTAGTCACAGAGCTTATTTAAACAGCCTTGCATCTCCTGTATTGTCAGAAGCATAGCTATCTTGATCCCTTCTCCCAAAATATCTTGAATCAATGAAAAGTTTTTTTGTATTTTCTAACTGGCAATATCTGGCCATTGCTAATCCCAGAGCTACGCATGGAACACATAAAATTTTAGGGTTTGAGAAGGTACCAAAACCTCAACACAGAAACAGTTGTATGAATAATAGATACCTCTTCCGCTGAACTTTTGGCTGTGGCTCCTGCTCTCTGCCCTCACATCCCAGCTGTTGCCTTCTCCCTTGCCATCTGGATTCAGGCAGGCAAAGTCTTGGAGCTCGCTTGGTCCCTGTGGCTGACCCAGGGTGTGTCACTCAGCAGCGACACAAGTCTGCCTTGGGACTCCCCCACTTGAGCTGGGGTCAAGTTCAACCAGTGTAATCACAGGGATGACCACATTGGGTTAACACTGATTAACAGTTTTCAGGGAGAAGTGCAATCGGGAGTCTTCTCAGTAAGTAGAGAGATAGTAGGAGTTGCCAAAACATGCATTTCAGCCCACTAAAAGAAAAGGTTCTTTCATTTTCTGTGGTCAGTTCTACTAGCAGAAGCTATGCAGGATTCATTCTCAGACGAAGCAACTTCTGTAACCTGCTCACCAAGATGTGTGGGCAGAGCTTCTTGAGCTCCTGAGCTTCAGTCTCTAGAGTTTTCACATCCTTCTTTTTTGTCTGGAGGTCAAACTTCCCATATATTATTTATACTTATAATTTAGGAGATTCAAATTTAACAACCAGTCTTAAAAGCCAACTCTATTTTCTGAGTTCTGGATGTCAAAAAAAGCATTTTCAAATATGTTTCTCATGCTGTCTTGCAAGGACAAATAAATGAATAATATTAACAAACACTTGAGTAAAGGTATTTTACTTATTTTGGCCACAGAAATCCACATGAAAGGCAATAATCTTACATTAATATATAATCTCTGTAAGATATGAAAAGCTCATCAATAGTATTATAACTTCAATCACAATCAATTTCATCTCTGAAATTGCTTAAAACTTCCGTCAGTGAAAGAATGAGGAGAACTTAATTTACTCATTTTGCTGGGTTCTTTTCTACTTGAGCTGTAAACTTATGTGTAAGGTAATGGGTGGGCTTTCTGAAGGACAGATGGAATTTTAAGAATTTTGAGTACAAGTAGGTACAAAGAAAAATTACAGTCTTACCAAGTACAGTCTTATTCTTATTAAAATCGTGTAATGTGATAACCTGCATTTTATTTAATTCTTATTAAAATGGTGTAAAATTATAACCTGCATTTTATTTAACTCTTTCACTTTCATACCAGAAAAAAATTAACTGAAGTCTATTGCTGAAAGTGCTTCAACCCAGTTCCTCAGTCAGTATAAAATGCCCTAAGCCATTGAAATTAGGGGGCTAGTACTGAATTTCACCCACATAGGTATGGTGGAGCAATTGCGCTGAATTATTCTTGAATTGTGTACAACCTGTGGCACTTCTGTACTAGTGCTCTGGAGACTGCTGGTGTTACTGTATTTATAAATTGCTTCTGGCTACCTACTCAGTAAGTCACCAGAAATGTAACAAAAATCAATATAAGAAAAAAAAACTGTTGCCGCTATGATTTTCTTCTACTTACATACAGCCTAAAAGGTTCACAGGAAAACTACTTCTGAAGCTTCAAATCATAATTTTTATTTTCTGTTACCTAGTTTCTTGACACATGGACTCACTTTACTTTGAAGTAGAATCATTCTAAGACACGGTTTTAGTCTGCTTGGTTTACTGGTGCTTTTGTGGGCACAAAATATTCACATCTCTGTTCTGATGAGAGCCATTGTTCTCACGTAGTAAGTGACAGTTCTTTGAGTGGTTGGGTTAAAACTTGTCTTAAAGCGTACTGACTTGGCCCTATATGATTCTGATCCAGGGTCTAGCTGCTGATTGGTAAAGTTTACATAAGGCAGGGTAGTGTGTCAAAATCCCTAGTCAGGGTGAATATTTTCCTCTTGGTAGGTCAAAAATTAAAGTATTTGCTGGATGAGGACTTACTAATATATATATATGTTGCTGTTGAGAGCTACAATAAGAATTCCTATTGACTTTCCATGACAGCTACTGTATCATTTACTACCAAAGCTCTCACTCAGTTGCTCAGTGATTTCTCTCCTCTCCTGGTTAACATTTTGGTACAGAACAACAGTCCCCTACAACTATTTAATGCAGCATTCCCACAGATGGAGTGTGGGCAAATGGGTAAAAATGAACAGTAGTGAACATTTCTCAGCTATCAGTGTGGATTGGCACCACCCCAGAATTGAAAAAAAAAGCTTTTTCCCCAAAGTCCCAACCCTTCCTCAAAAGAGAGAGGATTGTTTACTTATTTAATTTTTTCCCACAATACATTTGTGAATGGCAAAGTAACATGAAAAACAGAATGGAACAGACACTGACTTATGCAGGGTTCTGAGGGGCTTGTATCAGGATTATTTGAGTTCTGGTGCATCTTTGGGAGGCAGAAGAGCAACTTAAAGTGGGTGTTTAGCAATCAGCTACCATTGACTCTAAGCACAAAGAAATGAATGAAAATTAATTACCTTAGAGCCAGAAAATGATGTGGATTAAATTGAGTTTTTCATCGTCTTGCCATTTTTTACAGCCAAGTGGTGCAGGAGTGGGGCAGAAGACATCTGAAATATTTACAGAGTTTGGGAATAGCAAAGGGAGCAAGACAGGATAGAAGGTTAATGTCATCTTTAATATGGAAAAACTGCTCTCTTCCTGTGACATATGCCTTTGGGATAATCTTGATAAATGCATGAGTATGATCAAAATGTCAGCCAGACTTTCATTAGTTTCTATCTCCCCCTTGAATGCTCTTCTACAGTCTAGAAGTTACCTGCAAGAGTCTAGAAGTGGAGATTATCCAGAATTGCACAGCTACAAGGACAGCTTTTGGAGAGGAGCAAAAGATATTTCTAAGATTCTAATTCCCTTTCACCCCTGTAACACTAATGAGAACTGTGAGGTTCTCACTGTGTGTGCACATATATTGTCTGACACCCATTTTGGGATCATGCTACATGGGATACACATTGCACCAACCTAATGACTTGGCAGAGTTCAGCTTGGCAGAGATGAACTTTTGGCTAGCAGGATATTTTGGGGTGTTTAATAGCCCAAAATTATGGTAAATTATGCCTCTAATTTTTCTTCTTTCACTGTTTCTAGTTAAGAATCCTGCTGGTTTATTCCATTTTGCAGCATGATTGCAAAAGAATATTTAACCATTTTTTAAAGTACTAGAAGCCACATAGTAAGAGGAAAGCTTACCTAGGATCTTTGCAGAGAGTCCTCGGTGGCCCTTAGTTGACAGTCTCCAAATATTAGGGACTTCCCTGAGAGAGGATCTTCCCCTCCTGAGAGAAAACAGCCTCTTACATTATTTGTCCTGAAAGGTCTCTCTGTGTTCTACTCTGACAATCCACCTGTATTGTCTGGACAGGTTTATCTCATCATACACTGATTTCATTGAACTCTTAGGTTATACTTGAAGGGCATTAAACCCCCTCCCCCCCCCAAAAAAAAAAAAAAAAAAAAAAAAAACCAAACAAATACCAACCAAAAAAACCCCAAGGAGTAAGCTTTTAAAGCAAGCTCCTTGTTAATACCATAGCAGTGGAATTGATTTGCATCTGTCTGCTGAACACTGATAGATCACATACAGCCTTGCTGGGATGCCTGAGAAGACATTCCCATTCCTTTCCTCTACCTGCATGGAAACCTTCTGAAGGACCTTGTGTCCTTCAGATAAAAAAATATCCTAAGACTCTTTGTAAAAGTTTTGTGATATTTATAGTGCCAAATTCTTGAGTCTGCCTTATCCCAGACCTGTACAGCCAGTTCCTGAAAAATAAGGATCTCTTGATGTTTTTCTTATTCCAGATCCTGGTCTCCCCTTAAAATCCACATTGCAAAAATTTTACATATCAATGGAGGAATGAAGCACACTTAGAATTGCCTAGCCACTGCCCTCAGCTATTAGTGCAAATTGTGTGGATGCCTTATAAAGATTATATTTTTAAGTAATAATTATATTTTTTTTATTATAGAGTTATTTGTTAGTGTTTTGCATTATAGGTCAGCTGGCCCCTGGATCAATGGGTGCACTGTATCACTTACATGATAGAGAGATTTTTCTAAACAAAATTTGGATTCTTCTCACAACAAAGAGAGTCAGAGTGTGTCCAATTGGAGTTCCCTGGAACACAAATGAAAGCACAAAGGAATTACAGGACCAAAGGAAAGGGAGAAGATATCTGAGAAAGAACACAGAAGCTGAGTTAGCTGCAAATCCATGGAGCAGTATTTTGGCATTACAGAAGATGGATAGGAAGACAAGAAGCTTAGAAAAAAGTTGTGGCAATGAATCTTGGAGCAAAGTGCAGAAAAGGGGGCCAAATATAAGCAAAGTGTTGATAGTAAAAGTGACCAAAACACAGTGGAATAGTCATTTCTGGAGGAAGATGAGAAATAGGGGACTGAAAACAAGAAATTTTGCTTTGAGAGAAACAAAGTGGATACCTGCATATGTCAAACAAAGGAGTGTACCTCTTCCTTATCTGTATACACACAAAAGCCAACAGTCCAAGCCAGAGTTTCTGTCAACATAGTTATTATATACAAGAAGGGATGGGTAGCTGGGAGAGTGGGATGAGAGAGTTACAATGCATTAGAACAGAAATATAGAGGGAATTTCTAAAGCCTGGGATCACATACTTCTCACAATAAAGCAAACAAGGCAACTGGCAGAGTTCTATAGGGAAAATGACATCACTGCAGATTTTTAGGGATAATCATTTAACTGGATTAGCCCCAAAGTGCTGTGTCTAAAATCAGCATCCCTGTCTCTTTATGTACTCCAGATGAAACACATTAGCAGAAATATGGCAAGGGACATTCACAATGCACTGTTCTACATTATCAGCATTTTTTACAAATCTGCAATTAGTCTAAAGGGCCTGGGTAAATTAGGCCTCTTGATAAATGAAGCACCTAGACAGGTCTCAGATTTATTGGATCTAGCTGTCCTGCTGTCCAGAGCCTGTCAGCTAGGCTGTGGAACAGAGATGGTACAGTGGGAAAGTATACGAAGCCAACATACCTGCGAACTGCTGAGCAAATGGTGAAAAGCCCTGACTAGTGCTGCTGACTGACTAGATTTGAAAGTTTTTGCCAGGAATAGTGTAATTTTAGGGAAAATGAATGGATAAGTTAAGAGATTCTGTTTAAAATTTGGTATATATGTGTGAACTCCTCTGATATTATAGTGACAGGGACACTTATTACCTGAGACAGAGGTGAAGAAATATGTACAATCAGAGAGAATTAGAGAGAGAAAGGCAGGGGGGGAGGCAAGGGTGTGGGGGGGGGCACCAGGGGAAGAGAGAGAAATAGCAACACTTAGTGAAGAAAAAGCTAGTATTTTCTTATTGTACAAATTCTGGAGAAAAAAGGATGCAACATTATTAACTCTTCTTCTTCTTCTTACCCTGATCCTAAATAAGTTCATCTGAGGGGTGAATATTTGCACTCCTGAAGGGAGGACTGGTAGTTTTTGTTACTTTTCACCGCCCCCCCCCCCCCCCCCCGAGTAATTTTAAAGGAAACAGTATATACTCTGATAGGGTATCTTTGATACATGCAGCTATTTGCTTACATGCACAGCCTGCTCTTAGCTATTTTAATACCTCCCCAGAGCTAACTATCACACAACAAAGTTGCTGTCACTGAGAAGCAAAAAAGTCTGGAGGGAATGAGGTATAGGGAATGTCCAGAACATTCTGATTTATATCTTGAGATCATCTGCAGTGATTTCCATCTACAGCATGGTGACACCTGCCAACTCCTCTGCTTTTGCTCTTGCTGAACTCAGCTGAACAAGCCAGTTAGGATTTTCCAGCAGATGTTCAGATGCTTCTCTTCTCCCACTCTCTGTCTTTGCTGCCTTCTGTCTTTAAAAGCCCTGTAGGACCCCAGGCTTGCAACTGTACCTAGCTTCTGAGAAACAGACGACATCTGAAGTTTCACTTATTGCAGTGCTCAGATCAGCAGAGCTAATAATTGAGCATAAAGACACTTTATATTGGTTGTGAAAAGCGGGAAGAGCAGTAGAAGAAACTGCAATGTCTGGATCTGTTTGTTTCCGAAGGAAGTGCAGAGGGCTGCCACTCCTGTCTGGCTGCTTCTTTGCTCCCTGATCACTCAGTGTTCTTTAGTAAACCCACATTGATTTCCCTGTCGATAGTGTTCCCTCCAATCACAAAGAAACCATCAGTGCCAAATAAATGGCCAAGTGTTTTCCAGCAGCACACTTAGCTAATCCACCTTATAAAAAGCTTACTTTGCTGCTGCATCTCTCTCCTTTCAAATGAGTACACTCTATGTGATCTTAGAAGAAAGAAAGAAATCACATGTGCCTACCAGGGACCCAAATTCACACTGGAAGTGCACAGTGTATCCAATTACACTACAGTTTGATCCTGCTACTTTTCAAGACCTTCTAAATTATGGAATTAAAATGGTTTAGTGGAAAAAAGCACTGGTGACACTAGCAGTGTTAAGAATTTAGAATGTGCCTTCTCATATATTAAAAAAGGCTCTTTGAATGTCATCAAAGAGATTTAAGAATTTTTATTCCTTTTTAAAGTTGTTTTAAAACTGATTAGGCTTTTTAGAATGTGTCTGTCTCTCGCTCTCTCTTTCCCACTGCCTTTTCTCACAAGTATTCCCTCCTGCTGATTAATCAAACTTTTCTTTGTTAACATAGGGCACTTCTGCCAAAATATTATAATTTTGCCAAAGAATGAAGCAGGCAGCCCAGCACTGAGACCTGGCACTGTTTTGTGTTAAGGTCTCCTAAAAGCTGTAGGTGTAAAATGACTAGAGAGAATCAGCACTTTTCCAACTACTTAGTCTTTCCAACAACAACAAAAGCGCCTGACACTATTCTCATAAGAATAAAAAATAAATTAAAAAAAAAAAGTAGGGTTTTTTTTTTTAATGGGGAAAAATACAGAGGGAAGCTAAGAGTTCTGATGTCCTGTGCAGTTGAAAATCATAAAAGAACTTCCTTGGGAAATGTCTGTGAGTTTTTCAGTGAGGAGGTGAGGTGAGATGTATGTCTGTTTGTCCATTTGTGAATGAATGTGCACTTATCTATGTTGAGGCTGAGGGCTTCTGCATCCATGCATCCTAGCCTATGCTGCACCACTGTGAAAATGTTGATATTCACCATTTGAAAGTAATTAGTGGGGCTGTTGTCTTTAATGTATTCCCTATATTGAAAATGCTTACAATAATAAATACTAATTGCTTTCAAAAGGCAAACTGGAGCCACTGCATCTGGGTGGTGTTCCACAAGTGAGCACGAAGGCACATGCATCTGTGGGTGTAGAGATATATATCTGTATATCTGGATGTGTGTGTATGCATGTTTGTGTGAGCATATGTGTAGATGTGAGTCTAACATAAAACACACAGCCATACTTGCCAGAAACAGAAAAGTTCTGCATATGTTATTCCTGTCCAGGAAAGAAAATCAGAGATAAGATGACGTACAAAGGGCTAAAGAGAGAGGAAAGCTGACAGGCTATCCTGCAGTATCTGAAGGGAAGAAAGCACAGTCTTGTGGTTCAGGCACAGAACTGCATATGGCCAGCTCTACATGCTGGAACCAGCCTTGCCAGACCAAGTCCCCTGCTGGAGACCATCTGGCTGTCAGGGACATTTACCAATACACTGGGACTATGACAGAAAGGTTTTCAGCAGCCTTGATCACCATCAGGAGGAAAGCTGAAGAGATGCCTGATTTTTTTCCCAACCTAGGATGTGAAGTTGGCAATGAAAAATAAAGCATCGAAACTTAGTAGTGCTTCTTTAATGGTGTAGCTGATGCCCTTTTTCCACCATAGAGGATCTCCTGAGGGTAGCACTGAGGCTCTGTTCATAAATGCTTATCAAATATATTGACATTCTCAGCTGCTCTGAGCTAAGTTGCAAAATGTTCTCACTCCACGAGGGATGGGTTGCTAACAAGCCTGTATCTCCTCACACCAGTGTAAATCAGAAGCAACACCAAAACAGTCAACGTAAGCCATGCTGTCATCAAATTGGAATGAACAAAGGGAAAATCATGCCTGATTCTACTTGTCAGTTTACAGCTAAGTTGGAAATCACATGCTTAGCCCTAATTGAACAGTTCTAAATGAAACAGAGCTTCAGTTCAGCTTGTTCAAACCCCACAGCAAAAATTAACCTAGCCTGCACTGTCAGCAATAATCAGGTAAAATCCTGTGGGACTGTAAAGTTGCAGATAAAAAAAAACAAAACACATCCTCCCTGTGAGGATGGTATTACCCTTTCTGAAGTATCAGAAGCTGGGATCAGAGCTCACCCTCAGGACTATGGCTCCCAGAAATGCATAGCCCTTGCACAATTCATCCACTGCTCTGTAAAATCCAGGGCAAGATATGCTGTGGCTGTCTCTGGCAGCTGTGTTAGGCCAAACAATGAGTGCTTTAGAAAATCATCCTCACATCTGTGAATAATAATTGGAACACAGATTGGGGACGGCTCTCCAGCACAATGTCTCTCTGCAGGGAGGCTTGCAGTTTCCTGCAGTGAGAGAGCAAGCGGGAGGTCCGTCAACTCCTTGAAGACCCATTCTTGGAGATCCCAGCTTGTTCTGTTTTGGCAGGAGAGGAGATGGCCATGAGCCCTCTGGGTTGGCGGGGCTGATGCTGAGTGGATTTTCAGAGCTCTGCTGACTCTTGGAGCTGCACCATGCAGAAATTCAGGAGAGAGCCATTGAAGGGCAGACACCCTGCTCAGTAGTGTGCTCCCCAAGAGTAGCACCAGTGTCTTCCCCTTGCAGAAAGAATCTGGGTTCCACAGTCCCACTGTCACCCCAAGCAAGGCACAGCTCTGGCATGAACTCATGGGGAGTCTTTGCATGAGAGAAGTGGATGAGCAGCCCTTCTCCATTTCAACGTGTGGGTACTCCAACACCTCAGCTTGTACCAGGTCAGGTTTAGGTCAGATATCAGAGAAAATTTCTCTGTGTTTGGGCATTGGAACAGGCTACCTAGGAAAGTAGTGGAATCACCGTGCGTGGAAGTGTTTAAAAGGCATATGGCTCTTGGGGAAATGGTTCAGTCTTGGACATGGCAGTGTTAGGTTACCAGCAGAAGTCAATGATCTCAGAGGTCCTTTCCAACATTACCGATTCCATGATTACATGGTACGACTTTTTTCCAACTGTGTATGGAATGTAAATTCTGGGGGGAAAGAGCTTTGCTTGAAATACTAATAATTTTTTGGTAAGAAGGAATCCTTAGAAACAGTAAAGTGGCCAACTGTGCATTCCTCTGATGTTGTCACTGTCCCTATAAAACCTACTTGCCTCCCTCTTGGCCTTTCTGCATCTTTGCTGGCTTTGACTTTAGACACTAGAGCCGACAGAGTCTTTGTATCTCCCCATTTAAAGTACTGTAAAACATGACCGAACAGGGAATATCAGAGGCCGTTAAACATGCTTTAAAAGTTCCTTAATTTGATGTATCATGATAACTGCACTTTAATAAAAGCAATCTCTGGTCTTAATAGCCATACAATAAACTGTTATTTATATGAGTCAATGTGCCTGGCTGAGCCTTCCAGGTGTGCCCCAGACTTTGAATCATCAGAGCAATCCAGAGGGAGGACGTTGTCTGACAGAACCCAAACAAGGCTTATAAACAGGTGCCATTTTGCCTAGCTGCATCTAGGGGTATGCTGGCTATATTAAGCGCCTGGCACAACATGGCACTTTCAGTGCTTTGATTTATTTCAGTATTACATTTAATTGTTTCCTTCTTGCCGAAGCTTTAACATGCAATGCTTGTAAATATAACCTGCGCCCTCCATATGGCATGCTGGTTTTCCATTTTCAAATGCAATCGTCCTGGAATAATGACTGTGGTATAACTCAATTTGAGTTCTGCTGCTGGGGACTTTATTACATAATGCTTTCTAATTGACCCTCATAGTTTAATAAGACAGAACATTTCACCAGAACATTGACAAAAGTTATTAATTTTCACTTCAGCAGAGACCAGTGTCCCAATTAAATCCCATGATAATGCCTGACTGACTGACTGACCTCATTATGGCTAATGCTTATTAGTCCTGCAGAGAGGATAACATCACACACTGTTAAAATGGCTAAATGAGCACATACAACTATTCAGCATGATTATAATTTACATACATGACTAATTTTACTCCACCAGTCCTTGTCTGGTGAAACTAATGCTGTAAACTCTTGTCACACAACAAGATAGCTGCTGAGAATTTTGAACCTATCATGAAAACAGACCTGAAGTGTTTTAAAAGAAAAAAATACCCAGTTAAATCCTGCCTGCCTTTTTGAAAAACAGTTATAAGTATTCATACTATGTGTATTTCAGCTTGTAACGTGCTTATGCATGTTTCTTTTTAAAAAGTAATTACTTAATTTTCTTTAATGAACTAAAATATTGGCTAAGATCAAACTTTTCTGAAAGCATTTTTATGTGCCTTACAGTTTAACTGCTCTTCTTTGTGAAGGGCAGTTTTACGTTTGTGATTTTACGTTTTCTTAGGAGATGTTAAAATGTAGTGTACATAGCAATTTTTTGTTCATCAGAACCTTTCCCTCTGCCTCTTATAATAGTTACTCTCCAGGAAATAACTTTAACTAAAATCCTTTATTAATATGTTAAAAACTATAGAAAGCACAAAGTTTAAAAAAGTTACCTGTTTTGACAGAGACCTTCTGAAAGAATGGCTGCATTTTTCATGTGCTTTCAAGAAGAGGTAGGGTAGGTGAGTTCAGTACACCCTTTCACTATGGTTTTAAGTTGTTATAAATACATACATCTCATGCTATGAAGCATGTACCAATACTCCATCCTCAAGATTTTCTGCAGGTTTATTGCATCCTTTTCCCACAGGATTGCATATTTGACAAAGAACAGCAGTGAAGGCCTGTCTCCCAGGATTTGGTTTGTTCAGAAGAAGAACAGTGTGAACTTTCGGAAGAGAAACTGACAAGACAGGACAAGACTCATAGGTGCTGGTAGATGAAGATAGCTAGAAACATGCACTATCACATATACCTACATATGCAAGGGGCCAGGTGATGGCCCATATTTTCAGGTTAACAAGGTTGACTTTCTCAGACACGCCACAATGACACCACAGTCTACCACTGTCTATGTCCCCTCAACCCTCCAGTAAGATTTATCCTGTAATAGTGTGGCATCTTTGAAAAAGTACTGCTGAGCCTGGTGAGCATTGGCTCAGAGGTCCTCCTTCTTCAAAATGACCATAAAAACAAAGTCAAGGTCAGCCAGAGAAGTCACTGCCACTGCATAAAGGCTGCATGCATCAGAATGGCTGCCAGGGAAGAGTCCCTTTCATTTTATCAGTTCCTTCCTCCTTTTATTTCAGACATATCACTTTTTTATTCATAATCCCTTAAATCATAAAACTTGGTTGAGTCTTTCAGACTTGTTTTCAACTACGCTTTCTGTGTTCATTGCTTGCAGTCACATACCTCACACTGGTGCCTTCAATATGCTTCTTGCTCAATCCCCAACTTAATCACATTTCATCTTCTCTCATTACACCTTGGAAAGGAATATAGCTGACACTGTCTATAAAAAAGAAGTGCAAACACAGCAGAAAACTGACTCTCAGACATATACAATAGGTGTTTGCATGGTTAAAACCGAGCAAAGAATTTGGACCAGCATATTTGTAAATAAAACCCAGAAAGTGCTGAGAGTTGCTAATTAGGTTAATAGTGTATTCCTAATTTAAAAACAAGTATTGGTCTTTTGCCATTTACCTGTAATGTTTAATTTCAAGTATTCTGTTCTGTTCACTAACAGTGTGATGACACATAACATAGCATGATGCTTCACTCTGTAAAATAAGCCAAGTAATTGTGAATGCATTAAAGAAACATATGATCACACCATGGATTATGTAAACAAAAACACCGAACAGGAAATAAGATACTGTAAAACAGGTCATCAGTCCTGCTCAAAATATTCTCCATACTCTATATTGATACTGCTTTTAATTGTCGTTCTCAAGGCGGGAGGGAGGAGGGAGGGAGGGAGGGAGGGAGGGGAGGGAGGGAGGGAGGAGGGAGGGAGGGAGGGAGGGAGGGAGGGAGGGAGGGAGGGAGGGAGGGAGGAAGGGAGGGAGGAAGGGAGGGAGGAAGGAAGGAAGGAAGGAAGGGAGGAAGGGAGGGAGGAAGGGAGGAAGGAAGGAAGGAAGGAAGGAAGGAAGGAAGGAAGGAAGGAAGGAAGGAAGGAAGGAAGGAAGGAAGGAAGGAAGGAAGGAAGGAAGGAAGGAAGGAAGGAAGGAAGGAAGGAAGGAAGGAAGGAAGGAAGGAAGGAAGGAAGGAAGGAAGGAAGGAAGGAAGGAAGGAAGGAAGGAAGGAAGGAAGGAAGGAAGGAAGGAAGGAAGGAAGGAAGGAAGGAAGTGACAGAATGCCGGAAGGAAGAAGGAAATATCAGACGGAAGTGTCGGAAGGAAGTCTTGGACAGAAGTTTCGGAAAAATAGTCGAAGGGAAGTGTCGGAAGAAGGGAAGTGTCGGCAGGAAGTGTCGGAAGGATGGAAGTAATTGTCGGAAGGTAGTGTCGGATGGAATTGGCGGAAGGAAGTGTCGGAAGGAATTGTCAGAAGGAAGTTTCGGAAGGAAGCATCGGAAGGAAGGAAGGAAGTGTCGGAAGGAAGGAAGTGTCGGAAGGAAGTTTCGGAAGCAAGTGTCGGCAGGAAGTGTCGGAAGGAAGGAAGGAAGGAAGGAAGGAAGGAAGGGTCGGAAGGAAGTGTCGGAAGGAAGGAAGGAAGGAAGGAAGGAAGGAAGGAAGGAAGGAAGGAAGGAAGGAAGGAAGGAAGGAAGGAAGGAAGGAAGGAAGGAGGGAAGGAAGGAAGGAAGGGAGGAAGGAAGTGTCGGAATGCTGGAAGGAAGAAGGAAATATCAGACGGCAGTGTCGGAAGAAAGTCTTGGAAGGAAGTTTCGGAAGAAAGAGTCGAAGGGAAGTGTTGGAAGAAGGGAAGTGTCGGCAGGAAGTGTCGGAAGGAAGTGTCGGAAGGATGGAAGTAATTGTCGGAACGTAGTGTCGGATGGAATTGGTGGAAGGAAGCGTCGGAAGGAATTGTCGGAAGGAAGTGTCGGAAGGAAGCGTCGGAAGGAAGGAAGGAAGGAAGGAAGGAAGGAAGGAAGGAAGGAAGGAAGGAAGGAAGGAAGGAAGGAAGGAAGTGTCGGAAGGAAGTGTCGGAAGGAAGTGTAGGAAGGAAGGAAGGAAGGAAGGAAGGAAGGAAGGAAGGAAGGAAGGAAGGAAGGAAGGAAGGAAAGGAAGGAAGGAAGGAAGGAAGGAAGGAAGGAAGGAAGGAAGGAAGGAAGGAAGGAAGGAAGGAAGGAAGGAAGGAAGGAAGGAAGGAAGGAAGAGTCGGAATGAAGTGTCGGAAGGAAGTGTCGGAAGGAAGTGTCGGAAGGAAGGAAGGAAGGAAGGAAGGAAGGAAGGAAGGAAGGAAGGATAGAAGGAAGTGTCGGAAGGAAGGAAGTATCGGAAGGAAGGAGGTGTCGGAAGGAAGTGTCGGAAGGATGTTACGGAAGGAAGGAAGGAAGTTTCGGAAGGAAGTGTCTGAAGTAAAATTCGGAAGGAAGAAAGTGTCGGAAGGAAGGAAGGAAGGAAGTAATGAAGGAAGGAAGGAAGGAAGGAAGGAAGGAAGGAAGGAAGGAAGGTAGGAAGGAAGGAAGGAAGGAAGGAAGGAAGGAAGGAAGGAAGGAAATGTCGGAATCCCGGGAGGAAGCAGGAAATGTCGGACGGAAGTTTCAGCAGGAAGTGTCGGAAGGAAGGAAGGAAGGAAGGAAGGAAGTGTCGGAAAGAAGGAAGTGTCGGAAGGAAGTGTCTGAAGGAAGTGTCGGGAGGAAGGAAGGAAGGAAGGAAGGAAGGAAGGAAGGAAGGAAGGAAGGAAGGAAGGAAGGAAGGAAGGAAGGAAGGAAGGAAGGAAGGAAGGAAGGAAGGAAGGAAGGAAGGAAGTGTCGGTAAGAAGGAAAGAAGGAGGGACGGAAGGAAGGGAGGAAGGAAGGAAAGAAGGAAGGAAGGAAGGAAGGAAGTGTCAAAAGGAAGGAAGTGTCGGAAGGAAGGAAGTGTCGGAAGGAAGGAAGTGTAGGAAGGAAGGAAGGAAGGAAGGAAGGAAGGAAGGAAGGAAGGAAGGAAGGAAGGAAGGAAGGAAGGAAGGAAGTGTCGGTAGGAAGTGTCGGAAGGAAGGAAGTGTCGGAAGGAAGGAAGGAAGGAAGGAAGGAAGGAAGGAAGGAAGTGTCGGAAGGAAGTGTCGGAAGGAAGTGTCGGAAGGAAGTGTCGGAAGGAAGTGTCGGAAGGAAGTGTCGGAAGGAAGGAAGGAAGTGTCGGAAGGAAGTATCGGAAGGAAGGAAGGAAGGAAGGAAGGAAGGAAGGAAGGAAGGAAGGAAGGAAGGAAGGAAGGAAGGAAGGAAGGAAGGAAGGAAGGAAGGAAGGAAGGAAGGAAGTGTCGGAAGGAAGGAAGGAAGGAAGGAAGGAAGGAAGGAAGGAAGGAAGGAAGGAAGGAAGGGAGGGAGGAAGGAAAGAAGGAAGGAAGGAAGGAAGGAAGTGTCGGAAGGAAGGAAGGAAGGAAGGAAGGAAGGAAGGAAGGAAGGAAGGAAGTGTCGGAAGGAAGTGTCGGAAGGAAGTGTCGGAAGGAAGTGTCGGAAGGAAGTGTCGGAAGGAAGGAAGGAAGGAAGGAAGGAAGGAAGGAAGGAAGGAAGGAAGGAAGGAAGGAAGGAAGTGTCGGAAGGAAGGAAGGAAGGAAGGAAGGAAGGAAGGAAGGAAGGAAGGAAGGAAGTGTCGGAAGGAAGTGTCGGAAGGAAGGTTCGGAACGAAGTGTCGGAAGTAAATTTCGGAAGGAAGGAAGGAAGGAAGGAAGGAAGGAAG